>NC_057794.1:21053875-21069188 GCF_018294505.1 Triticum aestivum
GGGCGCGGTTGGGCCGGCCTGGCGGCCCAGTAGCCTGCTGGGCCAAGGCCCAGCTAAGGGGGGTTCCTTTTACTTTGTTTTGTTTTTGTTTTAATCATGTTTAGTCTTTTCTTTTTATTTATTTTCTTTCCTGTTCTAAATCATTTTAAATTATCTAGGCACTTTATAAAAATGCGTTTATTACACCATATTTACTTAAGCAAAATATGGCACCGCCCGAACATTTTTGTTTTCACTTTTAAAAACTTTTGTTGTTTGCCATTAATTTAAATTTGAATTTTGAAGCGGTTTCGAATTAACGCGAGTTTATCCACAGTAACCGAGGTGACGTGGCAACATTAGTGGGGATTACTGTAGCATAATTACCCGGGCGTCACAATTCTCCTCCACTACAAGAAATCTCGTCCCGAGATTTAAGAGGGAAGTAAGGGGAAAGTTCTGGTTACGATATTCTAACGGATCTTCTCGACGAAGTTAGTTCCTTTCGTTGATGTCTTCAATCCTTTATTCCGATGCATCATGATAAACTCGCCACCATTTCTTCGTGAACTCCATCGTACTTACGAATAGGTAAGGGGTAGCTCTACAATGCAAGGATGTTATAAGTGAAAATCATCTGGGGGTATCCCCAGAATGAACTTATGAGTATCTCGCGAGTTGAACAAACGACACACATCGAGAGCAAAGTAAGACAGGGCGATAAGAAGTTTCAAGCGGATAGGCAATCGTTCATTGCCTGAAGCAGGGTGCGAAAGGGTTCAGAGCAACGGGTATAAGTATTGCGTCCGATACCAGAATAGATCTACAGGCAAGTGGCCCGTGAATTACATACAAAGTCAAGCGTGAGGAATAACTTTGGGAACAGGGGGTGTACAGGAGAGTCAGGTTTCGATCCTGTGAAACTGTGGGTTATGGGCCCACCATGTGGTTAAAAGTAGAAGGTTGGTGACATCTTGCACGATCATGTAAGCAAGGCATGTTAGAGGAGAGTCTGAGGGTCATGTCGGCAACAACATAGGTACCAAGGGCGAGGGACGAAGAGAACCATTTTCCTGCTCGTTGAACGAGGCGGACCAATAGGCAAGGTTCTCGTCCATCGGTGGTTACTGGAATGTCATCAACAATAGTAATAGGGTCTTACTTACAGAGTGGTACAACGAGGGGCTTACCTAAGCAGGGGATTATCACTGCTTAGATTATATAGGTCACAAGAAGGGTCAAACAGAGCCATGGAAAGGAAAATGTGATCATTAGGTTAAACAGAACAATGGAAAGGAAAAATGTGTTTAAACACATATTTTGGGGGTATATCCTTCCCAAGGATAAGCAAAGCATGATATCCATGACAGGATATAATGTAGAAAACCCTTTAGGTAAGGGGAGAGAAATTTCATGACATTACCCATACAACGGTGTTCGGATAATTGAGCAAGAAACATTTAGCATTGGGCTTTGGATGTTCTTGTTGAAAATCAAAGTATCGCAGACATGCTTCGAGATAGCATTGACATGGCCTTCAGGTGAAGATCAGACTTTGGAATCACGAAGGATCCATCTGGAATAACTTGTAGAATAAGTCTTACAATTTCCTCATGGATGAATGGATAACCTTGCTGAAAAGGAATCTATATTGATAGGTCCTCCAGCCGGGGGGGGGGGGTGCTAGGCATGACATCATGTTAGCGGGTCATCAAAGGATCAACATCATTACTCTTGGAAAGGTGTCCCAACCATCATATCTGACCGAGATTCAGATCCGATTGGTGTCAGGATACCTGAGATTCAGGATGTCTGAGAAGAAAAGGCGCAACACAAATTGTTGAAATGGCATTGCAAGCTTCTCGGGAAATGAACTATGGGAGCGGGTTTCTGAAGCAATAGTTCACCATTAAACCAAGGAGAGGACAAGGAGGTGTCTGGTGAACTCAACGGCAATTCACCGAGATTCCCAAAAGATGGATTTCCACCATTAAGTGAACAATGGGATAACATTTGTTAGATCAAATGATATAAGGAAGTATGCTCGAGGAAAACATACACAATTGAACACTGGTTGAAGGGTGCGCCCGAAGTACGGGTTGGGTTGCACGACCAATGTTAGAATGGTGATTCAATTAGCGAAGGACTTAGAATGAACTATCGCCCATTCACTTCAAAGCAATAGGGTTGTTAGAAGTTTTGAAATCACATGTCATAGCTCCATTGTCGGTATTCCGGTTGAAAACAATACGGGGACCAAGGAATGAACGAAGATGGCAAGAAGTATTAAGATATCAAGAATTATTAAGAGGTGGTGAAATTCTCACCACATTCTTGACAAAAAGTGATGGTAATACTTCCGAGGTAAGGAAGAATAACTGCTGGGTAGCAGTGATCTCAAGGTTTACACAAAGCGCGAACAAGTTGTGTTGAACGGAAGGCAATAAAGTGGTCGATGAGAACAGGAATCATCGAGGGGCAAGGATGGTATTACCCATCATGAATTCAATTGAATTCCTGGAAGAGCTCATAAGGTTGATGGTGATCACGACACAATTGTCGAGAGATTTCATGCAGATGTAGTCAATCAGCGACGACATCAAGTCAAAGGAATGATGAAGCAAGAGGTTATTGGAACCACAGTTACGACACAAACTCGAACTCAAGCTTGTTGTTTAAGGTGAAAGGGTATGACGAGGAAAATCGACGTAAGGTTAGTTCATCGTCGAAAATTGGTGCTCCGAGAGTAAGGACCAGGTAGCACCGTTAGAATCGTCACGACAATGATATAGCCAAACAGGCTAGGAATGGCGTGATCGGGTACAAACTCGTACTTATAGAAGCTTACTGAAGAGTTATTGAACCGTAGAGCGGACTCGGTTCAGTTATCGGTGTCTTTGAGTGTTTATTAACTCAGAGCCCGTGAAAAATTGGAATCAGTGGGAAGGTAGCACTTGATGAAGAACTCATAAGGAGTTATGCAGTTCCATGATAATCTCGAGATACCAGGGGGGTAATATCGACACAAGATCAAAGTAAAGGTTGGACTGGTGTGACGCCCTCGATTCAATCGTACACTAATCATACACGCAAATGTGTACGATCAAGATCAAGGACTCACGGGGAGATATCACAACACAACTCTAGACACAAATTAAAATAATACAAGCTTTATATTACAAGCCAGGGGCCTCGAGGGCTCGAATACATCAGCTTGAATACAAACGAGTCAGCGGAAGCAACAATATCTGAGTACAGACATGAGTTAAACAAGTTTGCCTTAAGAAGGCTAGCACAAAAGCATCTACGATCGAAAAGGCAAGGCCTCCTGCCTGGGAGCCTCCTAACTACTCTTGGTCGTCGGCGTCCGTCACGTGGTAGTAGGCACCCTCGGGGTAGCAGCCGTCGTCAAAGGTGGCATCTGGCTCCTGGACTCCACCATCTGGTTGCAACAACCAGAAAGAAGAAAGAAGGGGAAAAAGGGGGAGCAAAGCAACCGTGAGTACTCATCCAAAGTACTCGCAAGCAAGGATCTACACTACATATGCAACATTATCAAAGAAAGGCTGTATATGTGGACTGGGCTGCAGAAATGCCAGAATAGAGAGAAGGTCTAGTCCTATCGAAGACTAGCATCTTCTGGAAACCACCATCTTGCAGCAAACAAGAGGGAGTAGAGTAGCATAAAGTAAAGCGGTAGTAGTGTTATCAACCTCGGCCAGAGATCCTTTCTCGACTCCCTGCGAGAAAGCAATCCCAGAGCCATACTATCCAGTTATCATCACAATCAAATCCTCATCACCATCCAGTTCTCATCACAAGTATCCAGTTCTAGTTGTATCGATAGGGATACAACTCCAAGTGTCCGTTACCGTAGGACAGGCTATCGATAGATGTTTTCTTCCCTGCAGGGGTGCACCAACTTACCCACCACGCTCGATTGACTCCGGCCGGACACACTTTCCAGGGTCATGCCCGGCCTCGGCCAAACAATACGCCGCAACCCGACCTAGGCTTAATAGAGAGGTCAGCACGCCGGACTAAACCTATGCCCCCAGGGGTCATGGGCCATCTCCCCGGGAACTCCTGCACGTTGCGTGCGGCCGGTGAGCAGACCTAGCTACCTCCCTAAAAAGGCAGGAGCTTACCAGTCCAACCCGGCGCGCGCCGCTCCGTCGCTGACGTCTATTAAGCTTCGGCTGATGTACACGACGCAGAACGCCCATACTATGCCCACGTGATGGTTAGTGCTATCAGGCCAGAGGCCCCTCGGATCAAATATCCAAATCGTAGTGGATTAGGAACGCGCGGTAACAAGCAGAGCCTCACGAAGGAGGTGACCCCGTTGCCCCGTCTCGAGGACTTGCGGCAAGGGCTAAGAATGCCCGGCCATGCCTCGTAATTATCTCACAGGCACCTTCCAGGTCAACCCGTCTCCACATCACTTTCCAAGTAACAGTTGTAAAGTCCAAGTATCCGTGTGTCCAAACATCAAGAGGAAAACCCAAGGAATCACCCTCGGTGGGTTCCACTCAATGTAATCATCAAGGTGAACGTAGAGGAATCACCCTCGAGGTCTCACCCTCGGCACTCGATAGTAACCCAGTAGTGTCGAGCAACTAAGGGGAAAGTGATGTGCGGTGCAGGGGCCTGGTCTTCGATCCCGTTGATCGGGTCTTCAATGATGAATCAGGGGCAACAAGGACAAGGTGGGGGTCACTGATGGATCACTAACCAACCTATACTAAGCAGTTTAGGATAAGACGGTAAGGTACAATAACAGGTACAAAAGCAGGCTATGCATCAGAATAGGAGCATACAATAACAGTAGCAAAATCTAATGCAAGCATGGAAGAAAGGAATGGGCGATATCGGGATGATCAAAGGGGGGGCTTGCCTGGTTGATCTGGCAAGGAGGGGTCGTTGTCGACGACGTAGTCGATCACCGGGGCATTAGCGGCCTCGGGGTCTACCGGAGAGAAGAGGGGGAAGAAACAGTAAATACATAGCAAAAAGAGGTAACACTAAGCATGACATGACGATACGTAGCACTAAGCGTGTTCTAACGCGGTCCTAGACGTTATAGGTGAAGGGGAAAAACAACCGGGAAGGTGTTCCCGGTTCCGGACCTGTGTCAGACAGATGACCGGAGGGGGAAAGTTCCATGTTCAGCATGCTAGGGGCATGTGACAGATGAACGGACCGTGTATTCGGATTCGTTGGATTTTTCTGAGCAACTTTCATATAGAAAACATTTTCATCGGAGTTACGGTTTATTTTCTATGAATTTTTAAAGATTAACCCATTTTCTGGATTTATTTAAATTAACAGAAAGGATAAAATGACGTCAGCATGACGTGCTGATGACGTCAGCAGTCGACAGACTGGATGACCAGGTCAAACTGACCCGTGGGACCCATTAGTCAGTGGGTGGGGGAATAGCATCCCGCATTGACCGTGGTCAACGCGGTCAAACACAGGCGCAGGGGCCCACTGTCAGCGGCACTGGGCGGGACCCACCTCTGCCAGGTCAGCGTGGCGGCCGGAGCAACACCGGCGGCCATTTCCTGCGGCGGCGCGGCTCGGGATTCACCGGAAAATAGCCATAGGCCATCATTTTGGACGCGGATGGCCGCATTCGAACGTGCACGAGACGGCGCATCCAGCGGTGGCACTAGCACGACCGGAGATGGACTAAAATGACGGCGGCGAGCAGCGAGGCGGACGCCGGAGATCGGGCAGCGATGGAAACAGAGCTAGAGGGCGCAGGGAGACGAGCCAGAGGCTCGGGCGGCACCAGGGAGACGCCCTGAGCACACTCGTGTGCTCGGATGAGCACGACGACGCCCACAGCGACGACAGTGTGCTATGCGGCGGAGCTGAGCTCGGCCATGGCGGACGTGGTGACTACGGGGGCGCACGAGTCTAGGGGAGCGAGGGAAGGGGAATAGGGGCTCACCGCGCGGCGCAAGAAAGGCCCGTGGTAGTTTAGGAGCAGCAGGAGTCTACGGTGTTCATCGGGGAAGAAGGGGATCGCCGGCAACCCGAGGAAGACGACGACGTGGTCGGCGACGCAGAGCTCCTCGGTCCTTCCAGCGGCTTCAGAAGATGCGGCAGTCCACGGCGATGCCGAGGAGCACGGCCAGGCCGCGTCGAAGGCACGGTGGCCGCGGAGATGACGAAGACGCGGCGGCGATGGCGCTCGGAGCAGATGGAGAGAACTCGAGAGGGGATCTGGTGGGGAGAGGCAGAGGCAGAGAGGGCGAGGGGAACCTAGGAGTGGGTGGAGGTAGGTGGGGGAGGTCTCGAAGAGCCGGAGGGGGAGGCTCTTATCCACCCGCGGCGTTGCCGGCGAGGTGGTCGGGCGGCGACGAGCCCCTGTAGCGGCGCGCATCGGGGGAACAGGAGGGAGGGGAGAGCGACCGGGGAGGTTGGGCCGGCTGGGCTGGTTGGGGGCCAAGGGGGGGCAGGGGGCTGTGGGTCGCCGAGGCCCAAGGGGAGGCCAGGGCTCTCCCACCCCCTCTTCTTTTCCTTTTTTTTGTAAACGGCTTTTGCATTTTCTTTTCCTTTTCTTTTAGCCAATAAATACTTTGCAAAAGATTATGCCATTGGACAAAATAATCTCAAAGAAATATTAGGCACTGCCCAAAAAGATTGTGAGGCTTTAGAAATAGTTTGCCATTTTCATAAATTAAAAAGGCATTTAATTTATTTCTTAGGCCACTGTTTGAAGTAGCTTAGGCCACTCAAACCTTTTTGCAAAAATGTTGGTTCACCACCAATATTAGTTGTGGAATATTCTGCAAATGATGAACATTTTTGTTTTCATGTCTGAGCATTTTGAATTTCAGACAAAATTTGAATTTGAATTCAACTGGAATGTGAAAGAACATGAGACAATAATGATCAGGCACATGTTTAGCAAAAAGATTAACTTAACCCCAGGGGTTACTGTAGCATCATTACACCGGGGTGTTACAACTCTCCTCCTCTAAAAGAAATTCTCGTCCCGAGAATTAAGAGGTAGAAGGGAAAAGATCGGGGTATTCAGCCCGGAGGTTATCTTCGCGTTCCCAAGTGGCTTCCTCTTTAGTATGATTCGACCATTGCACCTTGAGGAACTTAGTAACCTTCTGGCGGGTTCGACGTTCAGCTTCTTCAAGAATGCAGATCGGATGCTCCTTGTATGTGAGATCATCCTGAATTTCAATCAATTCCGGATCCACTTCACGTTCCGGATCCTTGAAGCATCGACGAAGTTGCGACACATGGAAGACGTCATGAACGTGAGAGAACTGAGGTGGCAACTCGAGTTGATAAGCCACCAGTCCACGACGGGCGAGAATACGGAAGGGACCAATGTAGCGAGGAGCTAACTTTCCCTTGACTCCGAACCGATGAGTGCCTCTTAAAGGAGTGACACGCAGATAAGCTTGTTCACCAGGTTGATAAGTTGAACCCCAGTGTTTCCGGTCATAGTTGCTCTTCTGGCGGGATTGGGCCGCCTTGAGATTATCCCGGACAATGCGAACCTGCTCTTCAGCTTGTTGAATAATGTCCGGACCAATGAGTGCTCGTTCCCCAGTTTCTGACCAATTCAGAGGGGTTCGGCACTTACGTCCATAAAGCACTTCAAAGGGTGCCATCTTCAAGCTGGCTTGATAGCTGTTGTTATAAGAGAACTCCGCATAAGGGAGAGATTCTTCCCACTTCTTGCCGAAAGAAATAACACAAGCTCGAAGCATGTCTTCAAGAATTTGATTGACTCGCTCGACTTGGCCTTGGGATTGGGGATGATAAGCAGTGCTCCAGGTAATATGAGTTCCCATTGCCTCTTGGAAACTATCCCAGAACTTAGAAGTGAAAATACTGCCGCGGTCTGAACTGATCTCCTTCGGAATGCCGTGGAGTGACACAATTCGGGAGATATACAAGGTTGCCAATTGACTAGCAGTGATAGTCTCCTTGACTGGCAGAAAGTGAGCAACCTTCGAGAATTGGTCGATGACGACAAAGATAGCATCGTTACCTTTCTGAGACTTGGGAAGGCCAGTGACGAAGTCCATTTGGATCTTATCCCACTTCCATTCAGGAATCGGAAGCGGTTGTAGAAGTCCAGCCGGTTTTTGATGTTCTGCTTTGACGCGACGACAAACGTCACATTCTTCAATATATCGAGCAATGTCTTGCTTCATCTTAGACCACCAGTACTTCTGACGGATGTCAAGATACATCTTGGTACTTCCCGGATGAATAGAGAGAGGGGTGTCATGCACTTCTTTCATCACCTTCTCTGTCATAAGATCGAACCGGGGTACGACGATGCGATCTCTGAAGTATAAGGTTCCATCTTCACCAAGTGAGAAATCTCTGGATTTCTCTAAGGCAAGATCCTTTTTCATCAGATCAACATGAGCATCTTTGGATTGAGGAGACTTGATTGCTTTCAGAAGAGTTGGTTCCAGAACAAGGTTATTCAGAGAACCCTGTGGAACTAGTTGAAGGTTCAGCTTGCATAGCCCTTCATAAAGGCGGGGTTGAGCTTTGTAGACCTGGTGATTATTGCAATAAGACTTTCGGCTTAGGGCATCGGCCATTACATTAGCCTTGCCAGGTGTATAAGATATACCGCAGTTGTAGTCAGCAATAGCTTCCATCCATCGCTGCTGACGGAGGTTCAGATCTGGCTGAGTAAACAGGTACTTCAGACTCTGATGATCAGTGAAGATCTCACAACGATTACCGAGAAGGTATTGTCGCCATAGCTTCAATGCAAAGATAACCGCTGCAAGCTCAAGGTCATGAACCGGGTAGTTTTCTTCGTGAGGACGCACTTGACGGGAGGCATAGGCAATCACCCTGCGCTCTTGCATTAGAACACAGCCTAATCCTTGACGTGAAGCGTCACAATAGATGACAAAGTCCTTGCGAGAATCAGGGGGAGCAAGCACTGGGGCAGAAGTCAGTTTATCCTTGAGTGCCTGGAAACTTTCCTGACATTTGTCTGTCCAATCAAACTTAACGCCTTTGTGAAGCAGATTAGTCAGTGGCTTGGCGATCTTGGAGAAGTTCTCGACAAAGCGGCGACAATAGCTGGCCAGTCCGAGAAAGCTTCTGACTTGCTTGACAGTCTTCGGAGGGGTCCAGTCAAGAATAGCCTGAACGCGCTCTGGGTTGACGGCAATACCATCTTTGGAGATAACATGACCAAGGTAGGTGACTTCGGGTAACCAGAATTCACATTTGGAATACTTGGCATAAAGTTGATGCTCTCGAAGCTTCTCCAGAACAAGACGAAGATGTTCAGCATGTTCTTCTTTATTCTTCGAATATACCAGTATATCATCCAGATAGACGACGACTAACTTGTCGAGGTAATCCATGAATATATAGTTCATCAGACGAGAGAATGTAGCTGGAGCATTGGTTAAACCGAATGACATGACGGTGTACTCGTAAGAACCATAACGAGTCACAAATGCGGTCTTTGGAATATCCTCTTCACGAACACGGATCTGGTGGTAACCCAACCTCAAGTCGAGTTTAGAGAATATCGATGAACCAGCCAGTTGATCATACAGATCATTGATCCGAGGAAGGGGATATTTGTTTTGAATTGTAGCTTGGTTGATAGGACGATAGTCTTGGACCAAACGGTTCGTACTGTCCTTCTTCTTGACGAAGAGAGAAGGTGCTCCCCAAGCAGAGGAACTTGGACGAATAAAACCCTTGTGAAGAGATTTGTCGATTTCCTCCTTAAGCTCAAGGAGTTCATGAGGTGGCATCTTGTAGGGTCATTTTGCAATAGGAACGGTGCCTGGTTTCAAGTCGATGACGAACTCGACAGCCCGGGAAGGGGGTATTCCTGGAAGTTCTTCTGGAAATACGTCTTGGAAGTTGCGAACGACTGGAATCTTTTCAATTCCCTCAAGAGGTGCCGCGTTCAACGCATTCAAAGCATAAAGTCGTGCTTCAGCGTTTTGAACAAGCTGAGCATGGTAGCTTACTATCTCATCGGAAGGATGTAGGAGGTGAACGACCTTGGTGGCGCAAACGATAGAGGCAGTATGCGCTTTCAACCATTCCATTCCCAGAATGAGGTCAATATTGGAAGAATCAATAATAATGGGAGAAACACGAAATTCCAACCCTTCAATTTCAACGGGGACGTCGCGACCAATCATGGTAGTTCGACACTGACCCGCAGGGGTGCGTACCACTATCAGAGTGTTCATGGGCTCGCAACGAATGTCATGTGCGTAAGCAAAATTTTCTGACATGAATGAATGTGATGCTCCTGAATCGAATAAAACAGAAGCCGGTACTGAATTAACAAGAAGAGTACCCATCACAGTGGCAGGCTGGTCTTGAGCTTCATTCAGATCAACATGATTAGGCTGACCATGACCATAAGGTCTGGCATTATTGTTATGGGGCTGATTGTTACGGCCAGTTGAAGGTAGAGCCAGCTGGCTCTTTTTCTGAGTGCACTCTTTAGCAAGGTGGCCGGGGCGGCCACATCTGAAGCACAGACCATCATTGGGATCGGGAGCAGGAGCTTGGGATGGTACATCTCGAAGAGGCTGCCTCTCTGGTGGAGGAGGCAGACGAGGTGCAGCATAGGACTGTCTTGGTGTAGGTGCGGTTGGACGATACATGCTGTGGGGAATCCATATCCGACGCTTCTGCGCTGACGGGCCCGAAGATGGGCCAGCGTCACGGCTACGCCTGAGGGATCCCTGGTGTTCCTGAAGACCAGTCTCAACCTGAATAGCCTTGTTCACCAAGGTGGCGAAGTCGGCAAAGTCATGAACGAGCAATGCTAGCTTGATATCAGGGTGAAGTCCATCACGAAACTTCTCTTGTCTACGAGCATCAGTAGCAATGTCTTCTTCAGCGTAACGGGACAATTCCAAGAATTCCCGCTGATAAGCATCTACAGTCTTGTTGCCTTGGGTGAGGTTGCGGAACTCTCGCTTCTTCCTGTCCATGGTTCCCTGAGGAATGAAACGGGCACGGAAGGCAGCTTGGAAATCCGGCCAAGTAATGACCGTTCCAGCAGGTAGGGTACGCCTGTGGCTGTCCCACCATTGAGCAGCAGGACCCTTCAGAAAGAAAGATGCGAAGGTGACATAGCTGGCAGGGGCAACACTAGCAGACTCCATTTCATATGTGATGTCGCGGAGCCAGTCATCAGCATCAAGGGGTTGAGTTGAGCTGCGGTAGATAGATGGGTTGAGGCGCATGAAGTCCTGCAGAGTTACTCGGGTTGGATGTTGATTCATGTTCGGACGAGGAAACTGAGCCATCATTCCTTCCATGAACTGGCGAGTTAACTCGAACTGTTGCCTCATTCCAGTAAAGAATTCAGGTGGTGGTGGGTCGTTGGCACCACAGCCACGACCAGCGGGTCTAACCATCCTGCTAACATGTAACAGGGGTAGTTCAGCATTGAGCATTTGCAAAGATAAGGATCATTCATGATGAAAACATGCATAATGAAGGAGGTACGATGGATTCCACTCCGTAGTCAACACGACAGGGTGTGCACTACTCAAAAAGCTATCCTAAGGAATAACTATGGCTTCATCCAACTTCGGGGTGAATGTGGTCACGGGATCCTAATGTTAGTAAAATCATTTAACCCGAGTAGAAGAGAGTTCAGAGTCCCAGAGTATAGACGAGGAGTAAAAGATGCTAATACCACCCAATAGCGACGTGGGCCCGTAAGCCACACAGCCAATGTTAGTAAAAGTTTTCAGTGACTAGACTCAACTTCGGCCAAGTAGTTGGAAAGGGGGCTACCTACAGGCAGTCGGCTCTGATACCAACTTGTGACGCCCTCGATTTAATCGTACACTAATCATACACGCAAATGTGTACGATCAAGATCAAGGACTCACGGGGAGATATCACAACACAACTCTAGACACAAATTAAAATAATACAAGCTTTATATTACAAGCCAGGGGCCTCGAGGGCTCGAATACATCAGCTTGAATACAAACGAGTCAGCGGAAGCAACAATATCTGAGTACAGACATGAGTTAAACAAGTTTGCCTTAAGAAGGCTAGCACAAAAGCATCTACGATCGAAAAGGCAAGGCCTCCTGCCTGGGAGCCTCCTAACTACTCTTGGTCGTCGGCGTCCGTCACGTGGTAGTAGGCACCCTCGGGGTAGCAGCCGTCGTCAAAGGTGGCATCTGGCTCCTGGACTCCACCATCTGGTTGCAACAACCAGAAAGAAGAAAGAATGGGAAAAAGGGGGAGCAAAGCAACCGTGAGTACTCATCCAAAGTACTCGCAAGCAAGGATCTACACTACATATGCAACATTATCAAAGAAAGGCTGTATATGTGGACTGGGCTGCAGAAATGCCAGAATAGAGAGAAGGTCTAGTCCTATCGAAGACTAGCATCTTCTGGAAACCACCATCTTGCAGCAAACAAGAGGGAGTAGAGTAGCATAAAGTAAAGCGGTAGTAGTGTTATCAACCTCGGCCAGAGATCCTTTCTCGACTCCCTGCGAGAAAGCAATCCCAGAGCCATACTATCCAGTTATCATCACAATCAAATCCTCATCACCATCCAGTTCTCATCACAAGTATCCAGTTCTAGTTGTATCAATCGGGATACAACTCCAAGTGTCCGTTACCGTAGGACAGGCTATCGATAGATGTTTTCTTCCCTGCAGGGGTGCACCAACTTACCCACCACGCTCGATTGACTCCGGCCGGACACACTTTCCAGGGTCATGCCCGGCCTCGGCCAAACAATACGCCGCAACCCGACCTAGGCTTAATAGAGAGGTCAGCACGCCGGACTAAACCTATGCCCCCAGGGGTCATGGGCCATCTCCCCGGGAACTCCTGCACGTTGCGTGGGCGGCCGGTGAGCAGACCTAGCTACCTCCCTAAAAAGGCAGGAGCTTACCAGTCCAACCCGGCGCGCGTCGCTCCGTCGCTGACGTCTATTAAGCTTCGGCTGATGTACACGACGCAGAACGCCCATACTATGCCCACGTGATGGTTAGTGCTATCAGGCCAGAGGCCCCTCGGATCAAATATCCAAATCGTAGTGGATTAGGAACGCGCGGTAACAAGCAGAGCCTCACGAAGGAGGTGACCCCATTGCCCCGTCTCGAGGACTTGTGGCAAGGGCTAAGAATGCCCGGCCATGCCTCGTAATTATCTCACAGGCACCTTCCAGGTCAACCCGTCTCCACATCACTTTCCAAGTAACAGTTGTAAAGTCCAAGTATCCGTGTGTCCAAACATCAAGAGGAAAACCCAAGGAATCACCCTCGGTGGGTTCCACTCAATGTAATCATCAAGGTGAACGTAGAGGAATCACCCTCGAGGTTCACACTTGAGGGGTTGCACGACAGAGTCGTATCGGAAGTGGTTAAAGAGGAAATCACCCTCGATGACCACGACCGAATAGCTACACTACAGGTTAACATCAGAAGTGCTGTAGAGGTCTCACCCTCGGCACTTGATAGTAACCCAGTAGTGTCGAGCAACTAAGGGGAAAGTGATGTGCGGTGCAGGGGCCTGGTCTTCGATCCCGTTGATCGGGTCTTCAATGATGAAGCAGGGGCAACAAGGACAAGGTGGGGGTCACTGATGGATCACTAACCAACCTATACTAAGCAGTTTAGGATAAGCCGGTAAGGTACAATAACAGGTACAAAAGCAGGCTATGCATCAGAATAGGAGCATACAATAACAGTAGCAAAATCTAATGCAAGCATGGAAGAAAGGAATGGGCGATATCGGGATGATCAAAGGGGGGGCTTGCCTGGTTGATCTGGCAAGGAGGGGTCGTTGTCGACGACGTAGTCGATCACCGGGGCATTAGCGGCCTCGGGGTCTACCGGAGAGAAGAGGGGGAAGAAACAATAAATACATAGCAAAAACAGGTAACACTAAGCATGACATGACGATACGTAGCACTAAGCGTGTTCTAACGCGGTCCTAGACGTTATAGGTGAAGGGGAAAAACAACCGGGAAGGTGTTCCCGGTTCCGGACCTGTGTCAGACAGATGACCGGAGGGGGAAAGTTCCATGTTCAGCATGCTAGGGGCATGTGACAGATGAACGGACCGCGTATTCGGATTCGTTGGATTTTTCTGAGCAACTTTCATATAGAAAACATTTTCATCGGAGTTACGGTTTATTTTCTATGAATTTTTAAAGATTAACCCATTTTCTGGATTTATTTAAATTAACAGAAAGGATAAAATGACGTCAGCATGACGTGCTGATGACGTCAGCAGTCGACAGACTGGATGACCAGGTCAAACTGACCCGTGGGACCCATTAGTCAGTGGGTGGGGGAATAGCATCCCGCGTTGACCGTGGTCAACGCGGTCAAACACAGGCGCAGGGGCCCACTGTCAGCGGCACTGGGCGGGACCCACCTCTGCCAGGTCAGCGTGGCGGCCGGAGCAACACCGGCGGCCATTTCCTGCGGCGGCGCGGCTCGGGATTCACCGGAAAATAGCCATAGGCCATCATTTTGGACGCGGATGGCCGCGTTCGAACGTGCACGAGACGGCGCATCCAGCGGTGGCACTAGCACGACCGGAGATGGACTAAAATGACGGCGGCGAGCAGCGAGGCGGACGCCGGAGATCGGGCAGCGATGGAAACAGAGCTAGAGGGCGCAGGGAGACGAGCCAGAGGCTCGGGCGGCACCAGGGAGACGCCCTGAGCACGCTCGTGTGCTCGGATGAGCACGACGACGCCCACAGCGACGACAGTGTGCTATGCGGCGGAGCTGAGCTCGGCCATGGCGGACGTGGTGGCTACGGGGGCGCACGAGTCCAGGGGAGCGAGGGAAGGGGAATAGGGGCTCACCGCGCGGCGCAAGAAAGGCCCGTGGTAGTTTAGGAGCAGCAGGAGTCTACGGTGTTCATCGGGGAAGAAGGGGATCGCCGGCAACCCGAGGAAGACGACGACGTGGTCGGCGACGCAGAGCTCCTCGGCTCCTTCCAGCGGCTTCAGAAGATGCGGCAGTCCACGGCGATGCCGAGGAGCACGGCCAGGCCGCGTCGAAGGCACGGTGGCCGCGGAGATGACGAAGACGCGGCGGCGATGGCGCTCGGAGCAGATGGAGAGAACTCGAGAGGGGATCTGGTGGGGAGAGGCAGAGGCAGAGAGGGCGAGGGGAACCTAGGAGTGGGTGGAGGTAGGTGGGGGAGGTCTCGAGGAGCCGGAGGGGGAGGCTCTTATCCACCCGCGGCGTTGCCGGCGAGGTGGTCGGGCGGCGACGAGCCCCTGTAGCGGCGCGCATCGGGGGAACAGGAGGGAGGGGAGAGCGACCGGGGAGG
>NC_057794.1:21069339-21074826 GCF_018294505.1 Triticum aestivum
AGGGGGAGGCTCTTATCCACCCGCGGTGTTGCCGGCGAGGTGGTCAGGCGGCGACGAGCCCCTGTAGCGGCGCGCATCGGGGGAACAGGAGGGAGGGGAGAGCGACCGGGGAGGTTGGGCCGGCTGGGCTGGTTGGGGGCCAAGGGGGGGCAGGGGGCTGTGGGTCGCCGAGGCCCAAGGGGAGGCCAGGGCTCTCCCACCCCCTCTTCTTTTCCTTTTTTTTTGTAAACAGCTTTTGCATTTTCTTTTCTTTTTCTTTTAGCCAATAAATACTTTGCAAAAGATTATGCCATTGGACAAAATAATCTCAAAGAAATATTAGGCACTGCCCAAAAAGATTGTGAGGCTTTAGAAATAGTTTGCCATTTTCATAAATTAAAAAGGCATTTAATTTATTTCTTAGGCCACTGTTTGAAGTAGCTCAGGCCACTCAAACCTTTTTGCAAAAATGTTGGTTCACCACCAATATTAGTTGTGGAATATTCTGCAAATGATGAACATTTTTGTTTTCATGTCTGAGCATTTTGAATTTCAGACAAAATTTGAATTTGAATTCAACTGGAATGTGAAAGAACATGAGACAATAATGATCAGGCACATGTTTAGCAAAAAGATTAACTTAACCCCAGGGGTTACTGTAGCATCATTACACCGGGGTGTTACAACTGGTGTATTGATCCATAGGAGACAATTGTTTTAACTTGTCCGAGAAATGAGGTCAAAGAAGAACAATCATGGTCGGAACCACGGTTGCAAGGGATCAATTCACAGATACCATATGTTAGTTATCAAGGAAATAGTTACTGTTACAAGAAGCTTCCATGATAGGATATACATCGCGTCCATGGGCATGAACACAAAGTTCAAGGTCGACTCCCACTTCTCCAATGCATACCCTTTCATTCACTTCTCGCTTTCGATGAAGTTATAGCGTTGAAATTTTATCTGGCAAAATACCAGAAGAGTACGACTCGTGAAAACTTTCGAGTTCACACCTATTAAGGAAGGCATAGGTTCAACCCATCGGGGCATCTTAGAATCATATACCAGAATCTTTAGAAGTAAGTAACTCAAGCTCGAAGACAGAGCATGGTTAAGAGAGCAGAGGATACAATTTACCAAAGGCATTATGTATCAGAGGAAAGGCTCACAAGGTTATTGAATATGAAGGGCGTTGTCAAATAAAATCCAACAAAGGATCTGGTGGTCCACAAGGGATCTGACGTGAGCATCGGTACTCAACTAGAGGAAGAAGATTGCAAGGAGATCAGATTATAGAAACAACTGACTAACTCAATTGTCAAATGTAAAGGAATTATGATTTCCAAATCAAGGGATCAGAAGCAATGCTCTGATTAGGGATGGATAAGTTGAATAGCCTTATGGTACAATCAACAACAATTGGATTGGTCGAGAACCAATTCCAGTTAAAAGAATGGCAGCTCAGCCAGAAAAGTAATTTATAAGGATCAATGATGATTGCGTGTATTCGCAAACATATTGAGTCAACAGACTCAAAATGGTAATGACAAGGAATGTCAATATGACTACGAGACTTATGGGATTATCCATAATGCAAGCAAGCAAGAATTTCAAGAGCCAAAGGCCCCAAGGATTTTCAGAAGATCGAATGTTATTTTGAAGACTTTTGTGAAACACATGAACAACTGGGGATGAGCGGATACTCGACAAGTGCGAGGATTTATTCGAAGGGGTATTCATGTGGCAAAGAACTGCCTGCAGTAGGCACAAAGTATTCTCGGAACAATAGAGAAAACTTCGGGGTATCTTGTAATAACAAGATCAATGGGGGATGATCATAAGAATGGCAAGTGTAAGTAGTTATCCATACGGATTTATCGGTGGTCAGGAATAGCAAAAGTGATGGGCACAAAGTCTCGAGAGAACATCAAAGAGTATCTTCGGAATCTTCTGATGTAGCAGGCGATCATCTGAAGTGAGGGGCTCTCCGGGAGAAAGTATTTTCGAGAACCTAAAGTCAGATTTTAGTAAAAATTGTTTAACCCGAATAGAAGAGATGTCAAAGTCCCAGAGCATAGGTCGAGGAATAAAAGATCCTACTACCACCCGATGGCGACGTGGGCCCATGGGCCACACAGCCAAGGAATGTGGAAGGGGGATTCCTACAGGCAGTCGGCTCTGATACCAACTTGTGACGCCCCCGATTTAATCGTACACTAATCATCCACGCAAATGTGTACGATCAAGATCAGGGACTCGCGGGAAGATATCACAACACAACTCTACAAATAAAATAAGTCATACAAGCATCATAATACAAGCCAGGGGCCTCGAGGGCTCGAATACAAGTGCTCGATCATAGATGAGTCAGCGGAAGCAACAATATCTGAGTACAGACATAAGTTAAACAAGTTTGCCTTAAGAAGGCTAGCACAAACTGGGATACAGATCGAAAGAGGCGCAGGCCTCCTGCCTGGGATCCTGCTAAACTACTCCAGGTCGTCGTCAGCGGGCTGCACGTAGTAGGAGCACCTCCGGTGTAGTAGGGGTCATCGTCGACGGTGGCGTCTGCCTCCTGAACTCCAGCATCTGGTTGCGACAACCAGAAAGAAAGGAAAAGGGGAAAAAGGGGGGAGAAAGCAACCGTGAGTACTCATCCAAAGTACTCGCAAGCAAGGAACTATACAACATATGCATGGGTATATGTGTAAGGAGGCCATATCAGTGGGCTGAACTGCAGAATGCCAGAATAAGAGGGGGATAGCTAATCCTGTCGAAGACTACGCTTCTGGCAGCCTCCGTCCTGCAGCATGTAGAAGAGAGTAGACTGGAGTCCTCCAAATAGCATCTCCAAGTAGCATCTCCAAGTAGCATCTCCAGTAGCATCGCATAGCATAATCCTACCCGGCGATCCCCTCCTCTTATCCCTGAGGGAGAGCGACCACCGGTTGTATCTGGCACTTGGAAGGGTGTGTTTTATTAAGTATCCGGTTCTAGTTGTCATAAGGTCAAGGTACAACTCCAAGTCGTCCTGTTACCGAAGATCACGGCTATTCGAATAGATTAACTTCCCTGCAGGGGTGCACCACATAGCCCAACACGCTTGATCCCATTTGGCCGGACACACTTTCCTGGGTCATGCCCGGCCTCGGAAGATCAATACGTCGCAGCCCCACCTAGGCAAAACAGAGAGGCCAGCACGCCGGTCTAAACCTAAACGCACAGGGGTCTGGGCCCATCGCCCATAGCACACCTGCACGTTGCGTGGGCGGCCGGAAGCAGAACTAGCCCCCTTAATACAAGAGCAGGCTTACGTTCCAATCCGGCGCGCGCCGCTCCGTCGCTGACGTCTGAAGTGCTTCGGCTGATACCACGACGTCGGGATACCCATAACTACTCCCATGTAGATGGTTAGTGCGTATAGGCTCGTAGCCAGACTCAGATCAAATACCAAGATCTCGTTAAGCGTGTTATATATCCGCGAACGCCGAACAGGGCCAGGCCCACCTGTCTCCTAGGTGGTCTCAACCTGCCCTGTCGCTCCGCCACAAAGTCGGGGGCCGTCGGGAACTCAGGCCCACCACTACCTGGATGGAGCCACCTGCCCCTTCAGCCCCCTCGTCAGAATCACTTGCGGGTACTCAATGAGCTGACCCGACTTTAGTCACCATCTGTATAGTATGTATGTATGTATAGTATATACCCGTGATCACCTCCCAAGTGATCACGGCCCGATAGTATAGCAAGGCAGACTGACAAGAATGTAGGACCAATGATGATAAACTAGCATCCTATACTAAGCATTTAGGATTGCAGGTAAGGTATCAACAGATGTAGCGACAATGTCAGGCTATGCATCAGAATAGGATTAACGAAAGCAGTAACATGCTACACTACTCTAATGCAAGCAGTATAGAGAAGAGTAGGCGATATCTGGTGATCAAAAGGGGGGGGGGCTTGCCTGGTTGCTCTGGCAAGAGAGAGGGGTCGTCAACTCCGTAGTCGAACTGGTCAGCAGCAGCGTCGGTCTCGTAGTCTACCGGAGAGAAGAGGGGGAAGAAATAATGAATACAGAGCAAACAAAGCATCACAAAATATAACAAGGCAATACGCGATGTTCGGTGTGCCCTAAGGCGGTAGTAGGTGATACCGGTGAAGGGGGAAAAACATCCGGGAAAGTATTCCCGGGTTCCGTGTTTTCGGGCAGAGGAGCCGGAGGGGGAAAGTTGCGAGTTCGATAGGTTAGGAGGGTGTGGCGGACAAACGGGTTGCATATCCGAAATCGTCTCGTCGTTCTGAGCAACTTTCGTGTTGAAAATATTTTAATCCGAGTTACGGATTAAAAGATATGATTTTCTAAAGATTATATTAATTTCTGGAATTTAATTAATTAATTATTTAATTTGAAAATGAATTTATGACGTCAGCATGATGTCATGCTGACGTCAGCAGTCAACAGGGTTGACTTGGTCAACCCTGACATGTGGGTCCCGTTCGTCATACTCTGTTAACTAATTATCTTAGTTAAGTTTAATTAATAGTAGTTAATTAGGTTAATTAGTCATTAGGTTTAATTTATCAGGTTTAATTAAATTAATTATTTACTTAATTAATTAATCATTTTTATTTATTATTATATATATATTTTTAAGTCTTTTTTTTTATTCCCTTTTTTTTAAATGTTTTAGGGGACGACCCCACTTGTCATAGGCTCCTAGGGGCCTTAGCGGGTCTCGGGCGGGGTTCTCGGGTGCCAGGACCCGGCTGGGGCACCCGAACAAGGCTGTGGGCGCCGGGTCACCAGACCCGGGCGCGTGCTGGCTGGCCGGCGGTCACGGCAGGGCGACCGCAGCTGACCAGAGTGGGGATAGCGAGGTGAGGGGGCGGTGGCCAGGTGCGGCGCAGGGTGCATGGGGCGAGCAAGGCCGTGCACATGCGGGCGAGCGCGGGGCGCAGCGACCGCGCGATGTCCGCGGCCACGGTCAGAAGCACGGACGGCGCGAATGGCGGCCTACAACAGTGAATCGAGAGGGGGAAGGAGGAGCCTGCTCACAGCGTTGCAGGGGAGGCTCGGGGAGGCCGGCGATGGGCAGCCCGACGGCGTGCGGCGGGAGGTCGGGGCGGCCATGGACGGAGCGTGGGCGGAGCTCGAGGAAGACGGGCGCGGTGCAGCATGGAGAGGAAGGATACCGGGAAGGGCAGCGGGGCTCGGGGTGGTCGACGGCGACGACCGACGAGGAGGCAGGCCGTTGAGGTGGTCCGGCGAGGGAGGCGTGGTTGGGGCGATGACGGTGTGCGGCGGCGGCCTGCGTTTACGGCGTCTGGCGAGGCCGAGCGACGAAGAAGGGAAGGCGGCACCGACGACGGCGGGTGGTGGGGCGGCTCCAGCGGGGATTCCAGGCGGCGGCGGCGGCGAACGCCCCCGATCCTGAAGAGGGGGAGTGGAACGAGCGGGCCGACTGGGGGAGGGGGTGGTTTGCCCCGATCTAGAAATCGGGGGGGAGT
>NC_057794.1:21075036-21078282 GCF_018294505.1 Triticum aestivum
GTGGGGGTCGGGGTAGTGGGGGAGAGGGGCTAGGGTTTCAGGCTCCCGGTGGGGAGTAGTAGCGGTCGCGGTTGGGCCGGCCTGGCGGCCCAGTAGCCTGCTGGGCCAAGGCCCAGCTAAGGGGGGTTCCTTTTACTTTGTTTTGTTTTTGTTTTAATCATGTTTAGTCTTTTCTTTTTATTTATTTTCTTTCCTGTTCTAAATCATTTTAAATTCTCTAGGAACTTTATAAAAATGCGTTTATTACACCATATTTACTTAAGCAAAATATGGCACCGCCCGAACATTTTTGTTTTCACTTTTAAAAACTTTTGTTGTTTGCCATTAATTTAAATTTGAATTTTGAAGCGGTTTTGAATTAACGCGAGTTTATCCACAGTAACCGAGGTGACGTGGCAACATTAGTGGGGATTACTGTAGCATAATTACCCGGGCGTCACAGTAAATGACGAGTTTCCATATGAAACCCTGATACTTCGAAAGAGATTGTCTGTTTTGTACACGAAGTGCATCCAGTTTTTGCCGTAACCCTCTTACTTTCTCGCACATGCTATGTGGGTGAAATGATGATACCATGCCAACTTGGAACCTTTCAGAGTTCATTTCAAATGCATTTCAATTTCATGGTCTCATAGCTCAAAATAATCAGTAAATGCATGAAAAATAACAAATGTAGTCAGAAAGGGTTGTAAATTGATGATGTGGCTTTCAATAGTTCATTTTGAACACAGAAAAACTATGCAGTTCAAATGAGTTCAAAAAAATGAAATCCCTTTGTAACAGACGAGTTTCCGTATGAAACCCTGATACTTCGAAAGAGATTGTCCGTTTTGTACACGAAGTGCATCCAGTTTTTGCCGTAACCCTCTCTACGTTCTTGCACATGCTATGTGGGTGAAATGATGATACCATGCAAACTTGGAACCTTTTCAGAGTTCATTTTAAATGCTTTTCAATTTCATTGTCTTATAGCTCAAAATAATCAGTAAATGCATGAAAAATAACAAATGAAGTCAGAAAGGGTTGTAAATTGACGATGTGGCTTTGAATGGTGCATTTTGAACACAGAATAACGATGGAGTTCAAATAAGTTCAAAAAAATGAAATCCCTTTGTAAATGACGAGTTTCCGTATGAAACTCTGATACTTCGAAAGAGATTGTCTGTTTTGTATGCGAAGTGCATCCAGTTTTCGTCGTAACCCTCTTACTTTCTCGCACATGCTATGTGGGTGAAACGATGATACCATGCCAACTTGGAACCTTTTCAGAGTTCATTTCAAATGCATTTCAATTTCATGGTCTCATAGCTCAAAATAATCAGTAAATGCATGAAAAATAACAAATGTAGTCAGAAAGGGTTGTAAATTGATGATGTGGCTTTCAATGGTTCATTTTGAACACAGAAAAACTATGGAGTTCAAATGAGTTCAAAAAAATGGAATCCCTTTGTAACAGACGAGTTTCCGTACGAAACCCTGATACTTCGAAAGAGATTGTCCGTTTTGTACACGAAGTGCATCCAGTTTTTGCCGTAACTCTCTCTACGTTCTTGCACATGCTATGTGGGTGAAATGATGATACCATGCAAACTTGGAACCTTTTCAGAGTTCATTTTAAATGCTTTTCAATTTCATTGTCTTATAGCTCAAAATAATCAGTAAATGCATGAAAAATAACAAATGAAGTCAGAAAGGGTTGTAAATTGACGATGTGGCTTTGAATGGTGCATTTTGAACACAGAATAACGATGGAGTTCAAATAAGTTCAAAAAAATGAAATCCCTTTGTAAATGACGAGTTTCCGTATGAAACCCTGATACTTCGAAAGAGATTGTCTGTTTTGTACGCGAAGTGCATCCAGTTTTCGCCGTAACCCTCTTACTTTCTCGCACATGCTATGTTGGTGAAATGATGATACCATGCCAACTTGGAACCTTTTCAGAGTTCATTTCAAATGCATTTCAATTTCATGGTCTCATAGCTCAAAATAATCAGTAAATGCATGAAAAATAACAAATGTAGTCAGAAAGGGTTGTAAATTGATGATGTGGCTTTCAATGGTTCATTTTGAACACAGAAAAACTATGGAGTTCAAATGAGTTCAAAAAAATGAAATCCCTTTGTAACAGACGAGTTTCCGTATGAAACCCTGATACTTCGAAAGAGATTGTCCGTTTTGTACACGAAGTGCATCCAGTTTTTGCCGTAACTCTCTCTACGTTCTTGCACATGCTATGTGGGTGAAATGATGATACCATGCAAACTTGGAACCTTTTCAGAGTTCATTTTAAATGCTTTTCAATTTCATTGTCTTATAGCTCAAAATAATCAGTAAATGCATGAAAAATAACAAATGAAGTCAGAAAGGGTTGTAAATTGACGATGTTGCTTTGAATGGTGCATTTTGAACACAGAATAACGATGGAGTTCAAATAAGTTCAAAAAAATGAAATCCCTTTGTAAATGACGAGTTTCCGTATGAAACCCTGATACTTCGAAAGAGATTGTCTGTTTTGTACGCGAAGTGCATCCAGTTTTCGCCGTAACCCTCTTACTTTCTCGCACATGCTATGTGGGTGAAACGATGATACCATGCCAACTTGGAACCTTTTCAGAGTTCATTTCAAATGCATTTCAATTTCATGGTCTCATAGCTCAAAATAATCACTAAATGCATGAAAAATAATAAATGTAGTCAGAAAGGGTTGTAAATTGATGATGTGGCTTTCAATGGTTCATTTTGAACACAGAAAAACTATGGAGTTCAAATGAGTTCAAAAAAATGAAATCCCTTTGTAACAGACGAGTTTCCGTATGAAACCCTGATACTTCGAAAGAGATTGTCCGTTTTGTACACGAAGTGCATCCAGTTTTTGCCGTAACCCTCTCTACGTTGTCGCACATGCTATGTGGATGAAATCATGATACCATGTCAACTTGGAACCTTTTCAGAGTTCATTTTAAATGCTTTTCAATTTAATAGTCTTATAGCTAGAAATAATCAGTAAATGCATGAAAAATAACAAATGTAGTCACAAAGAGTTGTAAATTGATGATGTGGCTTTGAATGGTGCATTTTGAACACAGAATAACTATGGAGTTCAAATAAGTTCAAAAAAATGAAATCCCTTTGTAAGAGTATGAAACCCTGATACTTCGAAAGAGATTCTCCGTTTTGTACACGAAGCGCATCCAGTTTTTGCCATAACCCTCTCTACTTTCTCGCACATGCTATGTGGGTGAAAT
>NC_057794.1:21081919-21085523 GCF_018294505.1 Triticum aestivum
TTTGAAATGCATTTCAATTTCATGGTCTCATAGCTCAAAATAATCAGTAAATGCATGAAAAATAACAAATGTAGTTAGAAAGGGTTGTAAATTGATGATGTGGCTTTCAATGGTTCATTTTGAACACAGAAAAACTATGGAGTTCAAATAAGTTCAAAAAAATGAAATCCCTTTGTAACAGACGAGTTTTCGTATGAAACCCTAATACTTTGAAAGAGATTGTCCGTTTTGTACACGAAGTGCATCCAGTTTTTGCCGTAACCCTCTCTACGTTCTCGCACATGCTATGTGGATGAAATGATGATACCATGTCAACTTGGAACCTTTTCAGAGTTCATTTTAAATGCTTTTCAATTTCATAGTCTTATAGCTAGAAATAATCAGTAAATGCATGAAAAATAACAAATGTAGTCAGAAAGAGTTGTAAATTGATGATGTGGCTTTGAATGGTGCATTTTGAACACAGAATAACTATGGAGTTCAAATAAGTTCAACAAAATGAAATCCCTTTGTAACAGACGAGTTTCCGTATGAAACCCTCATACTTCAAAAGAGATTGTCCGTTTTGTACACGAAGTGCATCCAGTTTTTGCCGTAACCCTCTCTACGTTGTCGCACATGCTATGTGGATGAAATCATGATACCATGTCAACTTGGAAGCTTTTCAGAGTTCATTTTAAATGCTTTTCAATTTAATAGTCTTATAGCTAGAAATAATCAGCAAATGCATGAAAAATAACAAATGTAGTCACAAAGAGTTGTAAATTGATGATGTGGCTTTGAATGGTGCATTTTGAACACAGAATAACTATGGAGTTCAAATAAGTTCAAGAAAATGAAATCCCTTTGTAACAGTATGAAACCCTGATACTTCGAAAGAGATTCTCCGTTTTGTACACGAAGCGCATCCAGTTTTTGCCGTAACCCTCTCTACTTTCTCGCACATGCTATGTGGGTGAAATGATGATACCATGCCAACTTGGAACCTTTTCAGAGTTCATTTCAAATGCTTTTCAATTTCATGGTCTAATTGCTCAAAATAATCAGTAAATGCATGAAAAATAACAAATGTAGTCAGAAAGGGTTCTAAATTGATGATGTGGCTTTGAATGGTGCATTTTGAACACAGAATAACAATGGAGTTCAAATCAGTTCAAAAAAATGAAATCCCTTTGTAACAGACGAGTTTCCGTATGAAACCCTGATATTTCGAAAGAGATTGTCCGTTTTGTACACGAAGTGCATCCAGTTTTTGCCGTAACCCTCTCTACATTCTCGCACATGCTATGTGGGTGAAATGATGATACCATGCAAACTTGGAACCTTTTCAGAGTTCATTTTAAATGCTTTTCAATTTCATTGTCTTATAGCTCAAAATAATCAGTAAATGCATGAAAAATAACAAATGAAGTTAGAAAGGGTTGTAAATTGATGATGTGGCTTTGAATGGTGCATTTTGAACACAGAATAACGATGGAGTTCAAATAAGTTCAAAAAAATGAAATCCCTTTGTAAATGACGAGTTTCCATATGAAACCCTGATACTTCGAAAGAGATTGTCTGTTTTGTACACGAAGTGCATCCAGTTTTTGCCGTAACCCTCTTACTTTCTCGCACATGCTATGTGGGTGAAATGATGATACCATGCCAACTTGGAACCTTTCAGAGTTCATTTCAAATGCATTTCAATTTCATGGTCTCATAGCTCAAAATAATCAGTAAATGCATGAAAAATAACAAATGTAGTCAGAAAGGGTTGTAAATTGATGATGTGGCTTTCAATGGTTCATTTTGAACACAGAAAAACTATGGAGTTCAAATGAGTTCAAAAAAATGAAATCCCTTTGTAACAGACGAGTTTCCGTATGAAACTCTGATACTTCGAAAGAGATTGTCCGTTTTGTACACGAAGTGCATCCAGTTTTTGCCATAACCCTCTCTACGTTGTCGCACATGCTATGTGGATGAAATCATGATAACATGTCAACTTGGAACCTTTTCAGAGTTCATTTTTAATGCTTTTCAATTTCATAGTCTTATAGCTAGAAATAATCAGTAAATGCATGAAAAATAACAAATGTAGTCACAAAGAGTTGTAAATTGATGATGTGGCTTTGAATGGTGCATTTTGAACACAGAATAACTATGGAGTTCAAATAAGTTAAAGAAAATGAAATCCCTTTGTAACAGTATGAAACCCTGATACTTCGAAAGAGATTGTCCGTTTTGTACACGAAGCGCATCCAGTTTTTGCCGTATCCCTCTCTACTTTCTCGCACATGCAATGTGGGTGAAATGATGATACCATGCCAACTTGGAACCTTTTCAGAGTTCATTTCAAATCCTTTTCAATTTCATGGTCTAATAGCTCAAAATAATCAGTAAATGCATGAAAAATAACAAATGTAGTCAGAAAGGGTTGTAAATTGATGATGTGGCTTTGAATGGTGCATTTTGAACACAGAAAAACAATGGAGTTCAAATCAGTTCAAAAAAATGAAATCCCTTTGTAACAGATGAGTTTCCGTATGAAAACCTGATACTTCGAAAGAGATTCTCCGTTTTGTACACGAAGTGCATCCAGTTTTTGCCGTAACCCTCTCTACATTCTTGCACATGCTATGTGGGTGAAATGATGATACAATGCAAACTTGGAACCTTTTCAGAGTTCATTTTAAATGCTTTTCAATTTCATTGTCTTATAGCTCAAAATAATCAGTAAATGTATGAAAAATAACAATTGAAGTTAGAAAGGGTTGTAAATTGATGATGTGGCTTTGAATGGTGAATTTTGAACACAGAAAAACTATGGAGTTCAAATAAGTTCAAAAAAAATGAAATCCCTTTGTAACAGACGAGTTTCCGTATGAAACCCTGATACTTCGAAAGAGATTGTCCGTTTTGTACACGAAGTGCATCCAGTTTTTGCCGTAACCCTCTTACTTTCTCGCACATGCTATGTGGGTGAAATGATGATACCATGCCAACTTGGAACCTTTCAGAGTTCATTTCAAATGCATTTCAATTTCATGGTCTCATAGCTCAAAATAATCAGTAAATGCATGAAAAATAACAAATGTAGTCAGAAAGGGTTGTAAATTGATGATGTGGCTTTCAATGGTTCATTTTGAACACAGAAAAACTATGGAGTTCAAATAAGTTCAAAAAAATGAAATCCCTTTGTAACAGACGAGTTTTCGTATGAAACCCTGATACTTCGAAAGAGATTGTCCCTTTTGTACATGAAGTGCATCCAGTTTTTGCCGTAACCCTCTCTACGTTCTCGCACATGCTATGTGGATGAAATGATGATACCATGTCAACTTGGAACCTTTTCAGAGTTCATTTTAAATGCTTTTCAATTTCATAGTCTTATAGCTAGAAATAATCAGTAAATGCATGAAAAATAACAAATGTAGTCAGAAAGAGTTGTAAATTGATGATGTGGCTTTGAATGGTGCATTTTGAACACAGAATAACTATGGAGTTCAAATAAGTTCAACAAAATGAAATCCCTTTGTAACAGACGAGTTTCCGTATGAAACCCTCATACTTCGAAAGAGATTGTCCGTTTTTACACGAAGTGCATCCAGTTTTTGCCGTA
>NC_057794.1:21087816-21089442 GCF_018294505.1 Triticum aestivum
ATGATGATACCATGCAAACTTGGAACCTTTTCAGAGTTCATTTTAAATGCTTTTCAATTTCATTGTCTTATAGCTCAAAATAATCAGTAAATGTATGAAAAATAACAAATGAAGTCAGAAAGGGTTGTAAATTGATGATGTGGCTTTGAATGGTGCATTTTGAACACAGAAAAACTATGGAGTTCAAATAAGTTCAAAAAAATGAAATCCCTTTGTAACAGACGAGTTTCCGTATGAAACCCTGATACTTCGAAAAAGATTGTCCGTTTTGTACACGAAGTGCATCCAGTTTTTGCCGTAACCCTCTTACTTTCTCGCACATGCTATGTGGGTGAAATGATGATACCATGCCAACTTGGAACCTTTCAGAGTTCATTTCAAATGCATTTCAATTTCATGGTCTCATAGCTCAAAATAATCAGCAAATGCATGAAAAATAACAAATGTAGTCAGAAAGGGTTGTAAATTGATGATGTGGCTTTCAATGGTTCATTTTGAACACAGAAAAACTATGGAGTTCAAATAAGTTCAAAAAAATGAAATCCCTTTGTAACAGACGAGTTTCCGTATGAAACCCTGATACTTCGAAAGAGATTGTCCGTTTTGTACACGAAGTGCATCCAGTTTTTGCCGTAACCCTCTCTACGTTCTCGCACATGCTTTGTGGATGAAATGATGATACCATGTCAACTTGGAACCTTTTCAGAGTTCATTTTAAATGCTTTTCAATTTCATAGTCTTATAGCTAGAAATAATCAGTAAATGCATGAAAAATAACAAATGTAGTCAGAAAGAGTTGTAAATTGATGATGTGGCTTTGAATGGTGCATTTTGAACACAGAATAACTATGGAGTTCAAATAAGTTCAACAAAATGAAATCCCTTTGTAACAGACGAGTTTCCGTATGAAACCCTCATACTTCGAAAGAGATTGTCCATTTTGTACACGAAGTGCATCCAGTTTTTGCCGTAACCCTCTCTACATTGTCGCACATGCTATGTGGATGAAATCATGATACCATGTCAACTTGGAACCTTTTCAGAGTTCATTTTAAATGCTTTTCAATTTAATAGTCTTATAGCTAGAAATAATCAGTAAATGCATGAAAAATAACAAATGTAGTCACAAAGAGTTGTAAATTGATGATGTGGCTTTGAATGGTGCATTTTGAACACAGAATAACTATGGAGTTCAAATAAGTTAAAGAAAATGAAATCCCTTTGTAACAGACGAGTTTCTGTACGAAACCCTCATACTTCGAGAGAGATTGGCCGTTTTGTACACGAAGTGCATCCAGTTTTTGCCGTAACCCTCTCTACTTTCTCGCACATGCTATGTGGGTGAAATGATGATACCATGCCAACTTGGAACCTTTTCAGAGTTCATTTCAAATGCTTTTCAATTTCTTGGTCTTATATGTGAAAATAATCAGTAAATGCATGAAAAATAACAAATGAAGTCAGAAAGGGTTGCAAATTGATGATGTGGCTTTGAATGGTGCATTTTGAACACAGATAAACAATGGAGTACAAATAAGTTCAAAAAAATGAAATCCCTTTGTAACAGACGAGTTTCCGTATGAAACCCTGATACTTCGAGAGAGATTGTCCGTTTTGTACATGAAG
>NC_057794.1:21090093-21094739 GCF_018294505.1 Triticum aestivum
TGTACACGAAGTGCATCCAGTTTTTGCCGTAACCCTCTCTACTTTCTCGCACATGTTATGTGGGTGAAATGATGATACCACTTGGAACCTTTTCGGAGTTCATTTCAAATGCTTTTCGATTTCATGGTCTTATAGGTGAAAATAATCAGTAAATGCATGAAAAATAACAAATGAAGTCAGAAAGGGTTGTAAATAGACGATGTGGCTTTGAATGGTGCATTTTGAACATAGAGAAACAATGGAGTTCAAATAAGTTCAGAAAAAATGAAATCCCTTTGTAACAGACGAGTTTCCATATGAAACCCTGATACTTCGAAAGAGATTGTCCGTTTTGTACACGAAGTGCATCCAGTTTTTGTCGTAACCCTCTGTACTTTCTCGCACATGCTATGTGGGTGAAATGATAATACCATGCCAACTTGGAACCTTTTCAGAGTTCATTTTAAATGCTTTTCAATTTCATTGTCTTATAGCTCAAAATAATCAGTAAATGCATGAAAAATAACAAATGAAGTCAGAAAGGGTTGTAAATTGATGATGTGGCTTTGAATGGTTCATTTTGAACACAGAAAAACTATGGAGTTAAAATAAGTTCAAAAAAATGAAATCCCTTTGTAAAAGACGAGTTTCCGTATGAAACCCTGATACTTCGAAAAAGATTGTCTGTTTTGTACACGAAGTGCATCCAGTTTTTGCCGTAACCCTCTTACTTTCTCGCACATGCTACGTCGGTGAAATGATGATACCATGCCAACTTGGAACCTTTTCAGAGTTCATTTCAAATGCATTTCAGTTTTATGGTCTCATAACTCAAAATAATCAGTAAATGCATGAAAAATAACAAATATAGTCAGAAAGGGTTGTAAATTAATGATGTGGCTTTTAATGGTTCATTTTGAACACAGAAAAACTATGGAGTTCAAATAAGTTCAAAAAAATGAAATCCCTTTGTAACAGACGAGTTTCCGTATGAAACCCTGATACTTCGAAAGAGATTGTCCGTTTTGTACACGAAGTGCATCCAGTTTTTGCCGTAACCCTCTCTACGTTCTCGAACATGCAATGTTGATGAAATGATGATACCATGCCAACTTGGAACCTTTTTAGAGTTCATTTCAAATGCTTTTCAATTTCATGGTCTTATAGCTCAAAATAATCAATAAATGCATGAAAAATAACAAATGAAGTCAAAAAGGGTTGTAAATTGATGATGTAGTTTTGAATGGTGCATTTTGAACACAGAATAACTATGGAGTTCAAATAAGTTCAAACAAAATGAAATCCCTTTGTTAAAAACGAGTTTCCGTATGAAACCGTGATACTTCGAAAGAGATTGTCTGTTTTGTTCACGAAGTGCATCCAGTTTTTGCCGTAACCCTCTCTACTTTCTCGCACATGCTATGTGGGTGAAATGATGATACCATGCCAACTTGGAACCTTTTCAGAGTTCATTTCAAATGCTTTTCAATTTCTTGGTCTTATATGTGAAAATAATCAGTAAATGCATGAAAAATAACAAATGAAGTCAGAAAGGGTTGTAAATTAATGATGTGGCTTTGAATGGTGCATTTTGAACACAGAAAAACAATGGAGTACAAATAAGTTCAAAAAAATGAAATCCCTTTGTAACAGACAAGTTTCCGTATGAAACCCTGATACTTCGAGAGAGATTGTCCGTTTTGTACACGAAGTGCATCCAGTTTTTGCCGTAACCCTCTCTACTTTGTCGCACATTCTATGTGGGTGAAATGATGATACCATGCTAACTTGGAACCTTTTCAGAGTTCATTTCAAATGCTTTTCAATTTCTTGGTCTTATATGTGAAAATAATCAGTAAATGCATGAAAAATAACAAATGAAGTTAGAAAGGGTTGTAAATTGATGATGTGGCTTTGAATGGTGCATTTTGAACACAAAAAAACAATGGAGTTCAAATAAGTTCGAAAAAAATGATATCCCTTTGTAACGGACGAGTTTCCGTATGGAACTGTGATACTTCGAAAGAGATTGTCCGTTTTGTACACGAAGTGCATCCAGTTTTTGCCGTAACCCTCCCTACTTTCTCGCACATTTTATGTGGGTGAAATGATGATACCACTTGGAACCTTTTCGGAGTTCATTTCAAATGCTTTTCAATTTCATGGTCTTATAGGTGAAAATAATCAGTAAATGCATGAAAAATAACAAATGAAGTCAGAAAGGGTTGTAAATCGATGATGTGTCTTTGACTGGTGCATTTTGAACACAGAGAAACAATGGAGTTCAAATAAGTTCAGAAAAAATGAAATCCCTTTGTAACAGACGAGTTTCCGTATGAAACCCTGATACTTCGAAAGAGATTGTCCGTTTTGTACACGAAGTGCATCCAGTTTTTGCCGTAACCCTCTGTACTTTCTCCCACATGCTATGTGGGTGAAATGATAATACCATGCCAACTTGGAACCTTTTCAGAGTTCATTTTAAATGCTTTTCAATTTCATTGTCTTATAGCTCAAAATAATCAGTAAATGCATGAAAAATAACAAATGAAGTCAGAAAGGGTTGTAAATTGATGATGTGGCTTTGAATGGTGCATTTTGAACACAGAATAACGACGGAGTTCAAATAAGTTCAAAAAAAATGAAATCCCTTTGTAAATGACGAGTTTCCGTATGAAACCCTGATACTTCGAAAGAGATTGTCTGTTTTGTACACGAAGTGCATCCAGCTTTTGCCGTAACCCTCTTACTTTCTCGCAAATGCTATGTGGGTGAAATGATGATACCATGCCAACTTGGAACCTTTTCAGAGTTCATTTCAAATGCATTTCAATTTCATGGTCTCATAGCTCAAAATAATCAGTAAATGCATGAAAAATAAGAAATGTAGTCAGAAAGGGTTGTAAATTGATGATGTGGCTTTCAATGGTTCATTTTGAACACAGAAAAACTATGGAGTTCAAATAAGTTCAAAAAAATGAAATCCCTTTGTAACAGACGAGTTTCCGTATGAAACCCTGATACTTCGAAAGAGATTGTCCGTTTTGTACACGAAGTGCATCCAGTTTTTGCCGTAACCCTCTCTACGTTCTCGAACATGCTATGTTGATGAAATGATGATACCATGCTAACTTGGAACCTTTTCAGAGTTCATTTTAAATGCTTTTCAATTTCATAGTCTTATAGCTAGAAATAATCAGTAAATGCATGAAAAATAACAAATGTAGTCAGAAAGGGTTGTAAATTGATGATGTGGCTTTGAATGGTGCATTTTGAACACAGAAAAACTATGGAGTTCAAATAAGTTAAAAAAATGAAATCCCTTTGTAACAGACGAGTTTCCGTATGAAACCCTGATACTTCAAAAGAGATTGTCCGTTTTGTACACGGAGTGCATCCAGTTTTTGCCGTAACCCTCTCTAATGTCTCGCACATGCTATGTGGGTGAAATGATGATACCATGCCAAATTGGAACCTTTTCAGAGTTCATTTCAAATGCTTTTCAATATCATGGTCTTATAGCTCAAAATAACCAGTAAATGCACGAAAGATAACAAATGAAGTCAGAAAGGGTTGTAAATCGATGATGTGGCTTTGAATGGTGCATTTTGAACACAGAAAAACAATGGAGTTCAAATAAGTTCAAAAAAATGAAATCCCTTTGTAACAGACGAGTTTCCATATGAAACCCTGATACTTCGAAAGAGATTGTCAGTTTTGTACACGAAGTGCATCCAGTTTTTGCCATAACTGTGACGCCCCCGATTCAATCGTACACTAATCATGCACGCAAATGTGTACGATCAAGATCAGGGACTCACGGAAAGATATCACAACACAACTCTACAAATAAAATAAGTCATACAAGCATCATAATACAAGCCAGGGGCCTCGAGGGCTCGAATACAAGTGCTCGTTCATAGACGAGTCAGCGGAAGCAACAATATCTGAGTACAGACATAAGTTAAGCAAGTTTGCCTTAAGAAGGCTAGCACAAACTGGGATACAGATCGAAAGAGGCGCAGTCCTCCTGCCTGGGATCCTCCTAACTACTCCTGGACATCGTCAGCGGGCTGCACGTAGTAGTAGGCACCTCCGGTGTAGTAGGGGTCGTCGTCGACGGTGGCGTCTGGCTCCTGGACTCCAGCATCTGGTTGCGACAACCAAAAAGAAAGGAAAGGGGGGGAAAGGGGGGAGAAAGCAACCGTGAGTACTCATCCAAAGTACTCGCAAGCAAGGAACTAAACTACATATGCATGGGTATATGTGTAAGGAGGCCATATCAGTGGACTGAACTGCAGAATGCCAGAATAAGAGGGGGATAGCTAATCCTGTCAAAGACTACGCTTCTGGTAGCCTCCGTCTTGCAGCATATAGAAGAGAGTAGATTGTAGTCCTCCATGTAGCATCTTCAAGTAGCATCTCCAAGCAGCATCTCCAAGTAGCATCGCATAGCATAACCCTACCCGGCGATCCTCCTCTCGTCGCCCTGTAGAAAAGCGATCACCGGGTTGTCTGTGGAACTTGGAAGGGTGTGTTTTATTAAGTATCCGGTTCTAGTTGTCATAAGGTCAAGGTACAACTCCAAGTCGTCCTGTTACCGAAGATCACGGCTATTCGAATAGATTAACTTCCCTGCAGGGGTGCACCACATAGCCCAACACGCT
>NC_057794.1:21096026-21096889 GCF_018294505.1 Triticum aestivum
AGGAGCCGGAGGGGGAAAGTTGCGAGTTCGATGGGTTAGGGGGGTGTGGCGGACGAACGGACCGCGTATCCGGATTCGTCCCGTCGTTCTGAGCAACTTTCATGTTGAAAATATTTTAATCCGAGTTACGGATTAAAAGATATGATTTTCTAAAGATTATATTAATTTCTGGAATTTAATTAATTAATTATTTAATTCGAAAATGAATTTATGACGTCAGCATGATGTCATGCTGACGTCAGCAGTCAACAGAGTTGACTAAGTCAAACTTACGCGTGGGTCCAGTGGGACCCACCTGTCATACTCTGTTAGGTTAATTAGGGTTTAGTTAAACTAATCACTGTTTAATTAAGCTAACGGGTTAATTAGATTAATTAATTAAGGTTAATTAACTTAATTAATTCAATTAATTAATTAATTAATTAAATTTGTTTTTATTTCAATTATTGTTTTATTTATTTTTATATACTTTTTTTTTACGTTCTGGGGGCGGGCCCCCTTTGTCATAGGGCCCTAGGGTGTTAGTGGGTTCGGGCGCTAGCGGGTGCTAGCGATCATCGGTCGCAGGGCACAGCCCAAGCGGGCGCATGCCCAGGGGGCGCGGGGCGGCGGACCCGGCAGGTTGCCAAGGCAAGGGGGGCCAGTGGCCACGACGAGGCCGGTTGCCTGAGGCGGCAGCGGCGTGGACACGTCGGGATGGCGCCGGGGCTGGGAGCGAAGCGAAGGCGCATGACGGCGCGGGCAAACGGCGAGAGGCAGCGAGGATATGCGTGAGGGGGCGCGGCCGTGCGCGGTCGTGCGTGGCCATGGCGAGGGCGCGCTCGTGCTAGCGCGCGGGGACGAATGGGAGGCGGCGCTGGACA
>NC_057794.1:21097096-21099261 GCF_018294505.1 Triticum aestivum
TAGTAGTAGGCACCTCCGGTGTAGTAGGGGTCGTCGTCGACGGTGGCGTCTGGCTCCTGGACTCCAGCATCTGGTTGCGACAACCAAAAAGAAAGGAAAGGGGGGGAAAGGGGGGAGAAAGCAACCGTGAGTACTCATCCAAAGTACTCGCAAGCAAGGAACTAAACTACATATGCATGGGTATATGTGTAAGGAGGCCATATCAGTGGACTGAACTGCAGAATGCCAGAATAAGAGGGGGATAGCTAATCCTGTCAAAGACTACGCTTCTGGTAGCCTCCGTCTTGCAGCATATAGAAGAGAGTAGATTGTAGTCCTCCATGTAGCATCTTCAAGTAGCATCTCCAAGCAGCATCTCCAAGTAGCATCGCATAGCATAACCCTACCCGGCGATCCTCCTCTCGTCGCCCTGTAGAAAAGCGATCACCGGGTTGTCTGTGGAACTTGGAAGGGTGTGTTTTATTAAGTATCCGGTTCTAGTTGTCATAAGGTCAAGGTACAACTCCAAGTCGTCCTGTTACCGAAGATCACGGCTATTCGAATAGATTAACTTCCCTGCAGGGGTGCACCACATAGCCCAACACGCTCGATCTCATTTGGCCGGACACACTTTCCTGGGTCATGCCCGGCCTCGGAAGATCAACACGTCGCAGCCCCACCTAGGCTCAACAGAGAGGCCAGCACGCCGGTCTAAACCTAAGCGCACAGGGGTCTGGGCCTATCGCCCATAGCACACCTGCACGTTGCGAGGGCGGCCGAAAGCAGACCTAGCCTAGTGGCGTTCCAGTCCAATTCGGCGTGCGCCGCTCCGTCGCTGACGTCTGAAGTGCTTCGGCTGATACCACGACGTCGGGATACCCATAACTACTCCCACGTAGATGGTTAGTGCGTATAGGCTCGTAGCCAGACTCAGATCAAATACCAAGATCTCGTTAAGCGTGTTAAGTATCCGCGAACGTCGAACAGGGCCAGGCCCACCTGTCTCCTAGGTGGTCTCAACCTGCCCTGCCGCTCCGCCACAAAGTAACAGTCGGGGGCCGTCGGGAACTCAGGCCCACCACTACCTGGATGGAGCCACCTGCCCCTTCATCCCCCATCTCCAAACAGTATCACCAGTAATGTAAAAGTGTAAAGTATATAGTATATGCCCGTGATCACCTCCCAAGTGATCACGGCCCGATAGTATAGCAAGGCAGACTGACAAGAATGTAGGGCCAATGATGATAAACTAGCATCCTATACTAAGCATATAGGATTGCAGGTAAGGTATCAACGGATGTAGCGACAATGACAGGCTATGCATCAGAATAGGATTAACGAAAACAGTAACATGCTACACTACTCTAATGCAAGCAGTATAGAGTAGAATAGGCGATATCTGGTGATCAAGGGGGGGGGCTTGCCTGGTTGCTCTGGCAAGAGAGAGGGGTCGTCAACTCCGTAGTCGAACTGGTCAGCAGCAGCGTCGGTCTCGTAGTCTACCGGAGAGAAGAGGGGGAAGAAATAATGAATACAGAGCAAACAAAGCATCACAAAATATAACAAGGCAATACGCGATGTTCGGTGTGCCCTAACGCGGTAGTAGGTGATACCGGTGAAGGGGGAAAAACATCCGGGAAAGTATTCCCGGGGTTTCGTGTTTTCGGGCAGAGGAGCCGGAGGGGGAAAGTTGCGAGTTCGATGGGTTAGGGGGGTGTGGCGGACGAACGGACCGCGTATCCGGATTCGTCCCGTCGTTCTGAGCAACTTTCATGTTGAAAATATTTTAATCCGAGTTACGGATTAAAAGATATGATTTTCTAAAGATTATATTAATTTCTGGAATTTAATTAATTAATTATTTAATTCGAAAATGAATTTATGACGTCAGCATGATGTCATGCTGACGTCAGCAGTCAACAGAGTTGACTAAGTCAAACTTACGCGTGGGTCCAGTGGGACCCACCTGTCATACTCTGTTAGGTTAATTAGGGTTTAGTTAAACTAATCACTGTTTAATTAAGCTAACGGGTTAATTAGATTAATTAATTAAGGTTAATTAACTTAATTAATTCAATTAATTAATTAATTAATTAAATTTGTTTTTATTTCAATTATTGTTTTATTTATTTTTATATACTTTTTTTTTACGTTCTGGGGGCGGGCCCCCTTTGTCATAGGGCCCT
>NC_057794.1:21099271-21099860 GCF_018294505.1 Triticum aestivum
CGGCAGCGGCGTGGACACGTCGGGATGGCGCCGGGGCTGGGAGCGAAGCGAAGGCGCATGACGGCGCGGGCAAACGGCGAGAGGCAGCGAGGATATGCGTGAGGGGGCGCGGCCGTGCGCGGTCGTGCGTGGCCATGGCGAGGGCGCGCTCGTGCTAGCGCGCGGGGACGAATGGGAGGCGGCGCTGGACATAAAGGGAAGAGAGGGGAGGCGGTCCTCACGTTCGAGTAGAGACCAGGGGGGGCGGCGAGGCTCGAGGGCGGCCATTGTGGAGGAGGACGGAGACGAGGCGTCGTCGCGACGTCGGGGAGGCGGGCGCAGTCCGGCGGGGAGGAGGACGAGGACGGCGTTCCGGCAACGACGGAGGAGCTCCGGCGAATGGCGCTCGGCGACGACGGATCGTGGCAGCATCGAGGTCGGTGGAGCGCGTCGAGGAGGAGGCAGTGCGGTTCCGCGCGGCGTCAAGACGGCGGGGATGGTCGACAGGGTCGGTTCGCCATGGGGAGGTTCGTTCCCCCGATCCCGATCTGGATCGGGGAAGGGGAGAGAGATGTGGGGATCGTGGGGAGGGGGAGGCGAGCTCAGGGGA
>NC_057794.1:21099937-21107536 GCF_018294505.1 Triticum aestivum
ATCGGGTGGGGGTTAGGGTTTCAGGGGTTATGGGATAAGGGAGTGGAGGTTGGTTCGGCCGGTTGGGCCTTTTGGGCTAGCCGGCCGACAGCTGGGCCGGAGCCCAGTGGGGGGGGGTTGCTTTCTCTTTTTTTTAGCTTTGTTTTCTGTTTTCTTTTCTTTATCTATTTTCTTTTCTATTTTATTCTTTTAATTTCTGTTTTATAAAATATAAATACAACTCCTAAATTAATGTTATAATTTATTCTACTGCCCCAAAAATGTAACACCTAAAAAAAATAGTTTGCATTATTATTATTTTTTAAAAGGCATTTAATTAATTGTCATAGCTGCTGTTTTAATTACTTTAGAGCTTTTAAACATTTTATAAAAGTGTGGTTTCTCCACAATAATTACCTATGCATTATTTGGCAACACCCCAACATTTTAGTTTTAATATTTAAAAATCTTTACTGTTTGACTTTACTTTAAGTTTGAATTTGAATCGGTTTTTAAACTAACCCGAGATTAACAACTATAAACGAGGTGACGTGGCATCATTAGGAGAGGGTCACTGTAGCTTAATTACCCGGGCGTCACAATTCTCCTCCACTACAAGAAATCTCGTCCCGAGATTTAAGAGGGGAGTAAGGGGGAAAGGTCTGGTTACGATATTCTAACGAATCTTAAGAAAATATCGAGAGCAAAGTAAGGAGGTACCATGAGAAGTTTCAAACGGATAGGCAAGTGTTCGATGCCTAATCAGCAGGTGAAAGGGGTTCAGGGCAACGAGAATAAGTATTGCGTCTGATACCAAAATAGATCACTTGGGACGGCGGTCCGTGAATTACATACGAGTCCAGTCGCGAGGAATAACTTTGGGAACAGGGGTTGTACAGGAGAGTCAGGTTTCGATCATGTGAAACTGTGGGTTATGGGCCCACCATGTGGATTAACAGTAGGAAGGGCGGTGACGTTTTGCACGATCATGATAGCAAGGCATGTCAGAGAGTAGCATGTCAGTTATGTCAGCAACAATGTTGGTACCAAGGGCGAGGGACTAAGAGAACCATTTTCCTGCTCGTTGAACGAGGCGGACCAATAGGCAAAGTTCTCGTCCATCGGTGGTGACCGGAATGCTATCGACAATTTCAACAGGGTCTTACTGACAGAGTTGTACAACGAGGTGTTTACATAAGCAGGAGAATTACCACTGCTCGATTAAGTAGTTTACAAGAAAGTTTGAACAAAACAACGGGAAGGAAAATGTGCTTAAACACGTATAACAGGGGTATATCCTTCCCAAGGACAAGCAAAGCATGATATCCATGACAGGATATTATGTAGAAAACTCCTTAGGTAGGGGAGAGAAATTTCATGACATTACCCATACAACAGTGCTTGGATAATTGAGCAAGAAACATTTAGCATTGAGCTTCAAATGTTCTTATTGAAAATCGGAGTACCACAGGCATGCTTCGAGATAGCATTGACATGGTCATTAGGTGAAGATCAGACTTTGGGAACACAAAGGATCCATCAGGAACAACTTATAGAATAAGTCTTCCAATTTCCTCACGGAAGAATGACTAACACTGCTAAAAGGAAGAACTATAACAATAGGCCCTCCGGGCAGGTGTGTTAGGATGATATCACCTTATCGGGTTAAAGACCAATGAATATGTTCAAACCATCACATCTGACCAAGGTTCAGGTATGATTGGTGTCAGGATACCTCGGGCTCAGGATGCCTGAGAAGAAAGGTGCAACACAAATTGATGGGATAACACTGTAAGATTCTCGGGAAATGAACCATGAAGTGATTTCCGTTAACAAGAGTTCATCATTATCCCAAGGAGATTGACAAGGAGGTGGATGATGAACTCAACGGCAATTCTTCGAGATTTCCAAAAGATGGATTTCCACAATTAGGTGAACAAGGAGATAACATTTGTCAGATCAAATGATATAAGGAAGTAAGCTCGAGGAAAACATACACAATTAAACATTGGTTGAAAGGTGCACCCGAGATATGGGTTGGGTTGCACGACCAATGTGAGAATGGTGATTCAATAATCAACAGTCTAAGAATGAACGACCGACCATTAACTTCAAAGCAATATGGTTGCTAGAAGTTTTGGGATTACACATCACAGTCTATTTGTCGGTGTTTAGAAATAACATGGTGACCAGGAAAAGAATGGTGATGGTGATAAGTATCACTATACCAAGAATTCTTAAGTGGTGGAGCAATCCTCACAACATTCTTGACATCAAAGATGGTAATACTCCGCGGTAGAACATAACATAAGTTGGATAGCAAGGAACTCAAGGTACAGCACAAAACAGGAACAAGTTTTGTGTTGGAGGGAATGCAATAATGTTGTCGATGATAACCCAAATCATCGAGGGCAAAGGATGCTATTTCTCATCAAGAATTAGATAGATATCTTGGAAGACCTCATAAGGTTGATGATGTTCACGACACATTTGTCGAGAGATTTCAAGATATAAACAATCAGCAACGACATCGAGTCAAATAAATGATGAAGCGGAAGGTCATTGGAACCATGGGTAGGACACAAACTCGAAACCAAGCTTGTTGTTCAAGGCGAAATGATATGACGATGATGATCGACGTAAGGTTAGTTCATCGTCGAAAATTGTGCTCCGGGAAGAAGGACCGGGTAGCACAGTTAAAATTAGCTCGATAATGATATAGCCGATCAGGCTAGGAATGACTTGAAGGATTAATAAATTTGTAAGCAGTGATGGATTCAAATACTTGTTGAATCGCAATGCGAACTCGATTCAGTTATCGGTGTCTTTGAGTGTATAATAACTCAGAGCCCGCGAAAAATTGGAATCAATGAGAATGTAGCACTTGATGAATAACTCATAAGAAGTTATGCAGTTCCGTGATAACCTTGAGATACCAGGGGGATAATACTCGACGATAGATCAAAGTAGAGGTTGGACTGGGGTATTGCTCTACAGAAGACAAGTGCTTAAACCCGCACGAGAAATGTAATTTAAAGGAGAACATGGTCGGAACCACGATTGCAAAAGGCCAGATCCTAGATATAAGAACTTATACCAAAGAGGGTTTAAGAGGAGCACCCATGATAAGATTAGCATCGTGTACATGGGCATGAACGCAAGGTTCAAGGTCGACTCCCACTTCTCCAATGCATACCTTTTCATTCACTTCTCATTTTCGACAAAGTCGTAGTGTTGAAATTTTATCTGGTAATCACCTGAAGAATATAACTCGTGAAAACTCTCGGGTTTGCACAGTCTAGGGAAGGCCTTGGTACAACCCATCAGGTATCTTAGGAACATATACTACAAAGTTCAGAAGTAAATAACTCAAGCTCGAAAGCAGAGCAAGGTTGGCCAAGCAGACAATACAATTTACCAAAGGCATTATGTATCCGAGAAAAGGCTCACAAGTTTATTGAATATGAAGGGCGTTGTCAGAGAAAATCCAACAAAGGATCTGGTGGTCCACAAGGGATCTGACATGAGCATCGGTACTCAACTAGAGTAAGCAGATTATAGAAACAACTGACTAACTCAATTGTCAAATGCAAAGGAATTATGATTTCCAAATCAAGAGATCAGAAGCAATGCTCTGATTAGGGGTGGATAAGTTGAATAGCCGTAGGGTACAATCAAAGACAATTGGATTGGTCGAGAACCAATTCCAGTAAAAAGAATGGCAGCTCAGCCGGAAAAGTAATTTATAAGGATCAATGCTGATTGCGTGTATTCGCAGAATATTGAGTCAACAGACTCAAAATGATAATGACAAGGAATGTCATTAAGACTACGAGACTTATGGGATTAACCATAATGCAAGCAAGCAAGAATTTCAAGAGCCAAAGGCTCTAGAGGATTTTCGGAAGATCGAATATTATTTTGAAGACTTTCGTGAAACACATGAACAACTGGGGATAAGCGGTTACTCGACAAGTGCGAGAATTATCCATAGGGGTATTCAGGTGACAAGGAATTGCAAGACAGTAGGCACAAGATATTCTCGGATCAATGGAGAGAATTTCGGGGTATCTTGTAATAACAAAAACAATGGGGAATGATCGTAAGAATGGCAAGTGTAAGCAGTTATCCATAAGGATTTATCGGTGGTCGGGAATAGCAAAAGTGATGGGCACAAAGTCTCGAAAGAGTTTCCGCGAGTAACTTCGAAATCTTCTGGTGTAGCCGGCGATCACCTGGACTGAAGGGGCTCTCCGGGAGAAAGTATTTTCGAGAACCTAAAGTCAGATTTTAGTAAAAATCGTTTAACCCGAATAGAAGAGATGTCAGAGTCCCAGAGCATAGGTCGAGGAATAAAAGATCCTACTACCACCCAATGGCGACGTGGGCCCGTAAGGCACACAGCCAAGTTAGTAAAAGTTTTGTAATGACTAGTCTCGACTTCGGCCAAGGAGTTGGAAGGGGGATTCCTACAGGCAGTCGGCTCTGATACCAACTTGTGACGCCCCCGATTCAATCGTACACTAATCATGCACGCAAATGTGTACGATCAAGATCAGGGACTCACGGAAAGATATCACAACACAACTCTACAAATAAAATAAGTCATACAAGCATCATAATACAAGCCAGGGGCCTCGAGGGCTCGAATACAAGTGCTCGATCATAGACGAGTCAGCGGAAGCAACAATATCTGAGTACAGACATAAGTTAAGCAAGTTTGCCTTAAGAAGGCTAGCACAAACTGGGATACAGATCGAAAGAGGCGCAGTCCTCCTGCCTGGGATCCTCCTAACTACTCCTGGACATCGTCAGCGGGCTGCACATAGTAGTAGGCACCTCCGGTGTAGTAGGGGTCGTCGTCGACGGTGGCGTCTGGCTCCTGGACTCCAGCATCTGGTTGCGACAACCAAAAAGAAAGGAAAGGGGGGGAAAGGGGGGAGAAAGCAACCGTGAGTACTCATCCAAAGTACTCGCAAGCAAGGAACTAAACTACATATGCATGGGTATATGTGTAAGGAGGCCATATCAGTGGACTGAACTGCAGAATGCCAGAATAAGAGGGGGATAGCTAATCCTGTCAAAGACTACGCTTCTGGTAGCCTCCGTCTTGCAGCATATAGAAGAGAGTAGATTGTAGTCCTCCATGTAGCATCTTCAAGTAGCATCTCCAAGCAGCATCTCCAAGTAGCATCGCATAGCATAACCCTACCCGGCGATCCTCCTCTCGTCGCCCTGTAGAAAAGCGATCACCGGGTTGTCTGTGGAACTTGGAAGGTTGTGTTTTATTAAGTATCCGGTTCTAGTTGTCATAAGGTCAAGGTACAACTCCAAGTCGTCCTGTTACCGAAGATCACGGCTATTCGAATAGATTAACTTCCCTGCAGGGGTGCACCACATAGCCCAACACGCTCGATCCCATTTGGCCGGACACACTTTCCTGGGTCATGCCCGGCCTCGGAAGATCAACACGTCGCAGCCCCACCTAGGCTCAACAGAGAGGCCAGCACGCCGGTCTAAACCTAAGCGCACAGGGGTCTGGGCCCATCGCCCATAGCACACCTGCACGTTGCGAGGGCGGCCGAAAGCAGACCTAGCCTAGTGGCGTTCCAGTCCAATTCGGCGCGCGCCGCTCCGTCGCTGACGTCTGAAGTGCTTCGGCTGATACCACGACGTCGGGATACCCATAACTACTCCCACGTAGATGGTTAGTGCGTATAGGCTCGTAGCCAGACTCAGATCAAATACCAAGATCTCGTTAAGCGTGTTAAGTATCCGCGAACGCCGAACAGGGCCAGGCCCACCTGTCTCCTAGGTGGTCTCAACCTGCCTTGCCGCTCCGCCACAAAGTAACAGTCGTGGGCCGTCGGGAACTCAGGCCCACCACTACCTGGATGGAGCCACCTGCCCCTTCAGCCCCCATCTCCAAACAGTATCACCAGTAATGTAACAGTGTAAAGTATATAGTATATGCCCGTGATCACCTCCCAAGTGATCACGGCCTGATAGTATAGCAAGGCAGACTGACAAGAATGTAGGGCCAATGATGATAAACTAGCATCCTATACTAAGCATATAGGATTGCAGGTAAGGTATCAACAGATGTAGCGACAATGACAGGCTATGCATCAGAATAGGATTAACGAAAACAGTAACATGCTACACTACTCTAATGCAAGCAGTATAGAGTAGAATAGGCGATATCTGGTGATCAAGGGGGGGGGGCTTGCCTGGTTGCTCTGGCAAGAGAGAGGGGTCGTCAACTCCGTAGTCGAACTGGTCAGCAGCAGCGTCGGTCTCGTAGTCTACCGGAGAGAAGAGGGGGAAGAAATAATGAATACAGAGCAAACAAAGCATCATAAAATATAACAAGGCAATACGCGATGTTCGGTGTGCCCTAACGCGGTAGTAGGTGATACCGGTGAAGGGGGAAAAACATCCGGGAAAGTATTCCCGGGGTTTCGTGTTTCCGGGCAAAGGAGCCGGAGGGGGAAAGTTGCGAGTTCGATGGGTTAGGGGGGTGTGGCGGACGAACGGACCGCGTATCCGGATTCGTCCCGTCGTTCTGAGCAACTTTCATGTTGAAAATATTTTAATCCGAGTTACGGATTAAAAGATATGATTTTCTAAAGATTATATTAATTTCTGGAATTTAATTAATTAATTATTTAATTCGAAAATGAATTTATGACGTCAGCATGATGTCATGCTGACGTCAGCAGTCAACAGAGTTGACTAAGTCAAACTTACGCGTGGGTCCAGTGGGACCCACCTGTCATACTCTGTTAGGTTAATTAGGGTTTAGTTAAACTAATCACTGTTTAATTAAGCTAACGGGTTAATTAGATTAATTAATTAAGGTTAATTAACTTAATTAATTCAATTAATTAATTAATTAATTAAATTTGTTTTTATTTCAATTATTGTTTTATTTATTTTTATATACTTTTTTTTTACGTTCTGGGGGCGGGCCCCCTTTGTCATAGGGCCCTGGGGTGTTAGTGGGTTCGGGCGCTAGCGGGTGCTAGCGATCATCGGTCGCAGGGCACAGCCCGAGCAGGCGCATGCCCAGGGGGCGCGGGGCGGCGGACCCGGTAGGTTGCCAAGGCAAGGGGGGCCAGTGGCCACGACGAGGCCGGTTGCCTGAGGCGGCAGCGGCGTGGACACGTCGGGATGGAGCCGGGGCTGGGAGCGAAGGGAAGGCGCATGACGGCGCGGGCAAACGGCGAGAGGCAGCGAGGATATGCGTGAGGGGGCGCGGCCGTGCGCGGTCGTGCGTGGCCATGGCGAGGGCGCGCTCGTGCTAGCGCGCGGGGACGAATGGGAGGCGGCGCTGGACATAAAGGGAAGAGAGGGGAGGCGGTCCTCACGTTCGAGTAGAGACCAGGGGGGGCGGCGAGGCTCGAGGGCGGCCATTGTGGAGGAGGACGGAGACGAGGCGTCGTCGCGACGTCGGGGAGGCGGGCGCAGTCCGGCGGGGAGGAGGACGAGGACGGCGTTCCGGCAACGACGGAGGAGCTCCGGCGAATGGCGCTCGGCGACGACGGATCGTGGCAGCATCGAGGTCGGTGGAGCGCGTCGAGGAGGAGGCAGTGCGGTTCCGCGCGGCGTCAAGACGGC
>NC_057794.1:21108572-21110373 GCF_018294505.1 Triticum aestivum
GTTTTTTCTGTAAGCCTCTGTACTTTCTTGCACATGCTATGTGGGTGAAATGATGATACCATTACAACTTGGAACCTTTTCAGAGTTCATTTCAAATGCTTTTCAATTTCATTGTCTTATAGCTTAAAATAATCAGTAAATGCATAAAAAATAACATATGAAGTCGCAAAGGGTTGTAAATTGATGATGTGGCTTTGAATGGTGCATTTTCAACACGGAAAAACTATGGAGTTCAAATAAGTTCAAAAAAACTGAAATCCCTTTGTAACAGACGAGTTTCCGTATGAAACCGTGATACTTCGAAGGAGATTGTCATTTTTGTACACGAAGTGCATCCAGTTTTTGTCGTAAGCCTTTGTAATTTCTTGCACATGCTATGTGGGTGAAATGATGATATCATGCGAACTTGGAACATTTTCAGAGTTCATTTCAAATGCTTTTCAATTTCATAGTCTTATCGCTAAAAATAATCAGTAAATGCATGAAAAATAACAAAAGAAGTGAGAAAGGGTTGTAAATTCGTGATGTGGCTTTGAATAGTGCATTTTGAACATAGAAATACTATGGAGTTCAAATAAGTTCAAAAATATGAAATCCCTTTGTCATAGACGAGTTTCCGTATGAAAACCTGATACTTCGAAGGAGATTGTCTGTTTTGTACACGAAGTGCATTCAGTTTTTGCCATAAGCCTCTGTACTTTCTTGCACATGCTATGTGGGTGAAATGATGATACCATGCCAACTTGGAACCTTTTTCAGAGTTCATTTCAAATGCTTTTCAATTTCATGGTCTTATAGCTCAAAATAATCAGTAAATGCATGAAAAATAACAAATGAAGTCGGAAAGGGTTGTGAATTGATTATGTGGCTTTGAATGGTGCATTTTGAACACAGAAAAACTATAGAGTTCAAACAAGTTAAAAATGAAATCCCTTTGTAACAGACGAATTTCCGTATGAAACCCTGATACTTCGAAAGAGATTATTTGTTTTGTACACGAAGTGCATCCAGTTTTTTCTGTAAGCCTCTGTACTTTCTTGCACATGCTATGTGGGTGAAATGATTATACCATGCCAACTTGGAAGCTTTTCAGAGTTCTTCTCAAATGCTTTTCAATTTCATTGTCTTATAGCTTAAAATAATCAGTAAATGCATGAAAAATAACATATGAAGTCGCAAAGGGTTGTAAATTGATGATGGGGCTTTGAATGGTGCATTTTCAACACGGAAAAACTATGGAGTTCAAATAAGTTCAAAAAAATGAAATCCCTTTTTAACAGACGAGTTTCCGTATGAAACCTTGATACTTTGAAGGAGATTGTCAGTTTTGTACAGGAAGTGCATCCAGTTTTTGTCGTAAGCCTCTGTAATTTCTTGCACATGCTATGTGGGTGAAATGATGATATCATGCGAACTTGGAACCTTTTCAGAGTTCATTTCAAATGCTTTTCAATTTCATAGTCTTATAGCTAAAAATAATCAGTAAATGCATGAAAAACAACAAATGAAGTGAGAAAGGGTTGTAAATTGACGATGTGGCTTTGAATAGTGCATTTTGAACACAGAAATACTATGGAGTTCAAATAAGTTCAAAAATATGAAATCCCTTTGTCACAGACGATTTTCCGTATGAAACCCTGATACTTCAAAGGAGATTCACTGTTTTGTACACGAAGTGCATTCAGTTTTTGCCATAAGCCTCTGTACTTGCTTGCACATGCTATGTGGGTGAAATGATGATATCATGCCAACTTGGAACCTTTTCAGAGTTCATTTCAAATGCTTTTCAATTTCATGGTCT
>NC_057794.1:21110383-21111519 GCF_018294505.1 Triticum aestivum
GTGGGGGTTGGTTCGGCCGGTTGGGCCTTTTGGGCTAGCCGGCCGACAGCTGGGCCGGAGCCCAGTGGGGGGGGGTTGCTTTCTCTTTTTTTTTAGCTTTGTTTTCTGTTTTCTTTTCTTTATCTATTTTCTTTTCTATTTTATTCTTTTAATTTCTGTTTTATAAAATATAAATACAACTCCTAAATTAATGTTATAATTTATTCTACTGCCCCAAAAATGTAACACCTAAAAAAATAGTTTGCATTATTATTATTTTTTAAAAGGCATTTAATTAATTGTCATAGCTGCTGTTTTAATTACTTTAGAGCTTTTAAACATTTTATAAAAGTGTGGTTTCTCCACAATAATTACCTATGCATTATTTGGCAACACCCCAACATTTTAGTTTTAATATTTAAAAATCTTTACTGTTTGACTTTACTTTAAGTTTGAATTTGAATCGGTTTTTAAACTAACCCGAGATTAACAACTATAAACGAGGTGACGTGGCATCATTAGGAGAGGGTCACTGTAGCTTAATTACCCGGGCGTCACAGTAACCCTCTCTACGTTCTCGCACATGCTATGTGGGTGAAATGATGATACCATGCAAACTTGGAACCTTTTCAGAGTTCATTTTAAATGCTTTTCAATTACATTGTCTTATAGCTCAAAATAATCAGTAAATGCATGAAAAATAACAAATGAAGTCAAAAAGGGTTGTAAATTGATGATGTGGCTTTGAATGGTGCATTTTGAACATAGAATAATGATGGAGTTCAAATAAGTTAAAAAAAATGAAATCCCTTTGTAAATGACGAGTTTCTGTATGAAACCCTGATACTTCGAAAGAGATTGTCTGTTTTGTACACGAAGTGCATCCAGTTTTTGCCGTAACCCTCTTACTTTCTCGCACATGCTATGTGGGTGAAATGATGATACCATGCCAACTTGGAACTTTTCAGAGTTCATTTCAAATGCATTTCAATTTCATGGTCTCATAGCTCAAAATAATCAGTAAATGCACGAAAAATAACAAATGTAGTCAGAAAGGGTTGTAAATTGATGATGTGGCTTTCAATGGTTCATTTTGAACACAGAAAAACTATGGAGTTCAAATAAGTTCAAAAAAATGAAATCCCTTTGTAACAGAC
>NC_057794.1:21112368-21113485 GCF_018294505.1 Triticum aestivum
ATGTTGTTCAATATCATGGTCTTGTAGCTCAAAATAACCAGTAAATGCACGAAAAATAACAAATGAAGTCAGAAAGGGTTATAAATCGATGATGTGGCTTTGAATGGTGCATTTTGAACACAGAAAAACAATGGAGTTCAAATAAGTTCAGAAAAATGAAATCCCTTTGTAACAGACGAGTTTCCGTATGAAACCCTGATACTTCGAAAGAGATTGTCAGTTTTGTACACGAAGTGCATCCAGTTTTTGCCGTAACCCTCTCTACGTTCTCGCACAAGCTATGTGGGTGAAATGATGATACCATGCAAACTTGGAACCTTTTCAGAGTTCATTTTAAATGCTTTTCAATTTGATTGTCTTATAGCTCAAAATAATCAGTAAATGCATGAAAAATAACAAATGAAGTCAGAAAGGGTTGTAAATTGATGATGTGACATTGAATGGTGCATTTTGAACACAGAATAACGATGGAGTTCAAATAAGTTCAAAAAAAATGAAATCCCTTTGTAAATGACGAGTTTCCTTATGAAACCCTGATACTTCGAAAGAGATTGTCTGTTTTGTACACGAAGTGCATCCAGTTTTTGCCGTAACCCTCTCTACGTTCTCGCACATGCTATGTGGATGAAATGATGATACCATGTCAACTTGGAACCTTTTCAGAGTTCATTTTAAATGCTTTTCAATTTCATAGTCTTATAGCTAGAAATAATCAGTAAATGCATGAAAAATAACAAATGTAGTCAGAAAAAGTTGTAAATTGATGATGTGGCTTTGAATGGTGCATTTTGAACACAGAATAACAATGGAGTTCAAATAAGTTCAAAAAAATGAAATCCCTTTGTAAATGACGAGTTTCCGTATGAAACCCTGATACTTCGAAAGAGATTGTCTGTTTTGTACAGGAAGTGCATCCAGTTTTTGCCGTAACCCTCTTACTTTCTCGCACATGCTATGTGGGTGAAATGATGATACCATGCCAACTTGGAACCTTTTCAGAGTTCATTTCAAATGCATTTCAATTTCATGGTCTCATAGCTCAAAATAATCAGTAAATGCACGAAAAATAACAAATGTAGTCAGAAAGGGTTGTAAATTGATGATGTGGCTTTCAATG
>NC_057794.1:21114284-21116495 GCF_018294505.1 Triticum aestivum
GAAAATGAAATCCCTTTGTAACAGACGAGTTTCCGTATGAAACCCTGATACTTCGAAAGAGATTATCCGTTTTGTACACGAAGCGCATCCAGTTTTTGCCGTAACCCTCTCTACTTTCTCGCACATGCTATGTGGGTGAAATGATGATACCATGCCAACTTGGAACCTTTTCAGAGTTCATTTCAAATGCTTTTCAATTTGATTGTCTTATAGCTCAAAATAATCAGTAAATGCATGAAAAATAACAAATGTAGTCAGAAAGGGTTGTAAATTGATGATGTGGCTTTGAATGGTGCATTTTGAACACGAAAAACAATGGAGTTCAAATCAGTTCAAAAAAATGAAATCCCTTTGTAACAGACGAGTTTCCGTATGAAACCCTGATCCTTCGAAAGAGATTGTCCGTTTTGTACACGAAGTGCATCCAGTTTTTGCCGTAACCCTCTCTACGTTCTCGCACATGCTATGTGGGTGAAATGATGATACCATGCCAACTTGGAACCTTTTCAGAGTTCATTTTAAATGCTTTTCAATTTCATTCTCTTATAGCTCAAAATAATCAGTAAATGCATGAAAAATAACAAATGAAGTCAGAAAGGGTTGTAAATTGATGATGTGGCTTTGAATGGTTCATTTTGAACACAGAAAAACTATGGAGTTCAAATAAGTTCAAAAAAATGAAATCCCTTTGTAACAGACGAGTTTCCGTATGAAACCCTGATACTTCGAAAGAGATTGTCTGTTTTGTACACGAAGTGCATCCAGTTTTTGCCGTAACCCTCTCTACGTTCTCGCACATGCTATGTGGATGAAATGATGATACCATGTCAACTTGGAACCTTTTCAGAGTTCATTTTAAATGCTTTTCAATTTCATAGTCTTATAGCTAGAAATAATCAGTAAATGCACGAAAAATAGCAAATGTAGTCAGAAAGAGTTGTAAATTGATGATGTGGCTTTGAATGGTGCATTTTGAACACAGAATAACTATGGAGTTCAAATAAGTTCAAGAAAATGAAAACCCTTTGTAACAGACGAGTTTCCGTATGAAACCCTGATACTTCGAAAGAGATTGTCCGTTTTGTACACGAAGCGCATCCAGTTTTTGCCGTAACCCTCTCTACTTTCTTGCACATGCTATGTGGGTGAAATGATGATACCATGCCAACTTGGAACCTTTTCAGAGTTCATTTCAAATGCTTTTCAATTTCATGGTCTTATAGCTCAAAATAATCAATAAATGCATGAAAAATAACAAATGTAGTCAGAAAGGGTTGTAAATTGATGATGTGGCTTTGAATGGTGCATTTTGAACACGAAAAACAATGGAGTTCAAATCAGTTCGAAAAAATGAAATCCCTTTGTAACAGACGAGTTTCCGTATGAAACCCTGATCCTTCGAAAGAGATTGTCCGTTTTGTACACGAAGTGCATCCAGTTTTTGCCGTAACCCTGTCTACGTTCTCGCACATGCTATGTGGGTGAAATGCTGATACCCTGCAAACTTGGAACCTTTTCAGAGTTCATTTTAAATGCTTTTCAATTTCATTGTCTTATAGCTCAAAATAATCAGTAAATGCATGAAAAATAACAAATAAAGTCAGAAAGGGTTGTAAATTGATGATGTGGCTTTGAATGGTGCATTTTGAACACAGAATAACGATGGAGTTCAAATAAGTTCGAAAAAATGAAATCCCTTTGTAAATGACGTGTTTCCGTATGAAACCCTGATACTTCGAAAGAGATTGTCTGTTTTGTACACGAAGTGCATCCAGTTTTTGTCGTAACCCTCTCTACGTTCTCGCACATGCTATGTGGATGAAATGATGATACCATGTCAACTTGGAACCTTTTCAGAGTTCATTTTAAATGCTTTTCAATTTCATAGACTTATAGCTAGAAATAATTAGTAAATGCATGAAAAATAACAAATGTAGTCAGAAAGAGTTGTAAATTGATGATGTGGCTTTGAATGGTGCATTTTGAACACAGAATAACTATGGAGTTCAAATAAGTTCAAGAAAATGAAATCCCTTTGTAACAGACGAGTTTCCGTATGAAACCCTGATACTTCGAAAGAGATTATCCGTTTTGTACACGAAGCGCATCCAGTTTTTGCCGTAACCCTCTCTACTTTCTCGCACATGCTATGTGGGTGAAATGATGATACCATGCCAACTTGGAACCTTTTCAGAGTTCATTTCAAATGCT
>NC_057794.1:21117313-21139645 GCF_018294505.1 Triticum aestivum
TAAATGCATGAAAAATAACAAATGAAGTCAGAAAGGGTTGTAAATTGATGATGTGGCTTTGAATGGTGCATTTTGAACACAGAATAACGATGGAGTTCAAATAAGTTCGAAAAAATGAAATCCCTTTGTAAATGACGAGTTTCCGTATGAAACCCTGATACTTCGAAAGAGATTGTCTGTTTTGTACACGAAGTGCATCCAGTTTTTGCCGTAACCCTCTTACTTTCTCGCACATGCTATGTGGGTGAAATGATGATACCATGCCAACTTGGAATCTTTCAGAGTTCATTTCAAATGCATTTCAATTTCATGGTCTCATAGCTCAAAATAATCAGTAAATGCATGAAAAATAACAAATGTAGTCAGAAAGGGTTGTATCCCATGGAAGCCTTCACGAAATATTGCACTACCTGTAGCTCACTACGGGTCCTCTTCATCCTGCTCTGTGCATGACTCTACAGGTGCATATACCGGGGAGTTAGTGAGGTAGACGACAATTGCGATACACTTCCCACAATGGCTCTAGAACGTGATCAATGCTCAGACATTATTTTTCGTTGACAAAAAGGATCATTGACAAAGGTATCTCAATAAATGAAATACTTACGCGAAGAAATGTTAGAAGACATAGAAAATTTTGGCGTGACATTCAACATGCTGCTTTTATTATTATTCTTCTCCCTTTTAATTATTTTGACGCTACTTGATCTGTTTGGATACAAACTCGAAGATATAAAGATGGGCACTGGACTGAGCTTCACGGCAATGCCATCCCAAAACCACTCACTCCACAACCCATACATTGTTGCCATGATTGCTAGATCTCGTGAAATCCCACGAAGCAACCCTGACATCCTACGAAAAGAAATAAACAAGCATCCAAGTCATGCACATACACACACAACATGATGCATTATTTGCATGCCTAGGAATCGAGCAAAACTAGTGTTCATGCGACAGGATAACGTTGGAAACGACCAAAGATGGTGTGGTTAGTTGCGGGTCAATCGGGGCCACATTCCATTTTGTTGGAGACCCTCTTTAAGATGGGTCGCGGCAAGCCTAAGTTCCTCCTTGTGCTTCATATTCTCCTTGAACAAGCGTTGGCGCTCTGAGGTGTCCTGAGTTTGAACCACCGCCCCTCTGCATTTGAGGCAAGTGCTATTTTCCATAGCCAACATGATGGCTTGCCTGTCAGATTTTAGCATCTGGTTCTCTAACTGAAGAGTGTTGGTCTCCCGCCTTTGCGTCTTGCCCTGTATTTATTAATTTCACAAATGCATCATTTCAGCGGTTATTATAAGAGTATGACCCCATGTTCACGAGGGTAACATAGTAGTACATTGTAGAATTTCCTAATGGAGCTCGAGCTTCATGTAGTCTCAAATTTTAAAAATTCAAAAAGTCATATTATTCGAATTCAAAAAAATCATGAACATAATATGTACATACCTATCGATGAATACTAGTTCCGTGTAAAGTTACGTGGTCAAATACATTTTAATGATGGGTACGCAAAAATAGCAAATCAATGTATGTCGAGCATATGTACTCTTCACTATTAAAGTACATAATTTTTCGTACAACTCACATCAAAACGTATTTCCAAATGAAGTTTTACACACATCTATATACTTTCTTATGAACTTATCTTTAGATATTTTTGAATCTAAAAAACTGGATTTTGTATTATTTTTAAAATTCTCTCTCCGTTGAGCGAGAGCGACGAAAAGCCTCACCCATGGCATTGTGAGTTCAGATGACAAACAATGCTACTTTGTTCATTGGAGTTTGTACTAATTAACCGCAAAAATCTGCATAACTGCATGTCTTAGTTGACCCATGCGGCGACATCTCATGTTATTCAGCATGGAGAAGAATAGTATTTACCTTACTGTTGCTGCGATGGTTTTGGAACCAGAACTTGACCTGTTGGGCACTCATGCCAAGCCTCTCACTAAGGGTCTTCCGGAGTTTCTCATCTGGATAAGGGATTTCCCGGAACACACTACAGATGACGTTAATGAAAATGCATTAGTAAACATCATCTTCTATAGATAAGAAACAATGATTGAGTATGTATTGTACGCTTCAAGTTGTTGGATCTGTTCTCTGCGGAGACGGTGATAGGTGGTACGCCTTGTCTCCATCCTCTTCTCACTGTAGGTTTCTCCATTGTTGTTTCCTTGGTTTCCAGCAACAACGTTGGTATTATCAATCATTCCCACGTTGGCAGTGGCTCCAAGTAGACCATATGTCTCATCACCATGGTCGTCCTGCAATTGGTGGTTGTGTTCACTTGTCATGAAGGGGTCAAGATCATTGTGCACAACACTGTTGTATTGCGGCCACTCCCCGACCATGGTGATCTGTTGTCATGAAACAAAATGTTTATTGCCCTATGTAGAGTTAAAGGCAGCAGTGAACTAATATTTAAAAAAATATGTAGAAGTGAAAAATGAAACCACATAGAAGGAAACGTCATACAAAAGACTACACCTCCAACTACATTTAGGTTTCTGTGCCCACATTATTCGGATGGTACTTCACCTTAAAAATAATTTAAATTCGTCCATAGGAGTTCCAACACCGATCTGGATGTAATCATGTAGACTTTAATTGTGCTGTAGTTGACATACTTTCTTGACTTCACGATAGTATATATTCATGATTACCTTCGGCTGATTACTTAAAAAAATTCGAAACAAGTATGCCCTACATAGTAATGCAAAGCTATTGCTTTCTCATCTAATCATGTTCTTTTCTTTTGATCCAGATGACTATACCTATCTATATATACATTTGGATCTATCTACAGATTCCATATATGTGGTATATTTAGATAAGGAGGACCTACGTACAACAAAATGAGCACCAACTACTCCTACAAATTATAGAAGTGAGATATTAAAATGTACTATGTGTGGGAAATCATATTAACCATAAATAATAGCATAATATGCACAATAATAAAATCATATCTATGAATATTATCAGATCTATGTTATCTCCAATATTTTACCTTTGGAAGATTAGCTTACCTTATAGCAAGATGCTAGCCATCTCTCAAGCAAAACGATGAAACACTACTTTCTACGTGTATCTACTCATTCCATCACACATGTCATGGAGAATCCGTGCCTAATTTTTGAAGTTAAAGATCATGGGATAATTAGACTAAAACTGTTTAACTATTAATTGATGAACGGTTTGAGGAAATACCGTTGACTTTGGTAGTCGTCTTCCTCAGAACTTCGATCGGCGGTCAAGGGAAGGAAGCTGTTTTCTTCCTACCGAGATATCAAACTCATTCTGCAAAGAATAGCCAATATCATCAGAATTTAAAGCTGTGGGGAGCATGTGGAATCTAGGCTATAGGACCCATGATTAATGCAAGCAATTACTTGTATCCAAATATAGGATCAGATATCATGGATTTTGACAATTGGGGCATATCTTATATATTGGTTATAATTAAAGCTCATTAAGTATATTTACGGATTGAATATTGGGATATTGATAAAAATACATTATGTCATTTATACAATAGAAAATGAGTGGTTCAGATTACTAATAGAAAATAACGACTGAGATCCATAATATGTTTTTGATCTAGATGACATATATGGACATAAAGGGTTGTTCTGCCAATACTACATAGAGAGTATGTTTTTTTAAGGCATATTTTTCGGTCTATTCATCAAGTGTGAAGGCAACACAATAGAACACCAACAATAACATGCATCCAAGTATAAGGCGTACATGCCATGGATTTTGAATGTTGCCGCATGGCCCATATATAGGGCATAATGAAGACTCATTAAGCATATTTGTTAATTGAATATTATCATATTTAAAAAAAATCCTATATTAATAAGCCAATAGAAAACGGGTGGTTCAGATTAGCAATAGAAAAGAACAGAGGAGTCCATATTTTGTTGTAGATCAAAATGATATGCATGGACATAAAGAGTATGTCAGCAAATACAACATGCATAGTATGTTTTTTGTGTGGGAAAAACTTCCGACTTATTCATCAACTGTCATGGTAGCACAAAAAACACCAATATATCTACGTCCATAGACAACATACACAAGAACGAGCCGAAGGCACGCCACCTTCATCGCTTCTGGCTAACTGATGCCAAACAAAACTTATTTTAGTAGACAATAAGGAAGACATCATGTTAATTAAGGACCCACATGACCAGCACACCTAAGCAACAACCGTTGCCGGCGATGAGAAGCGTATATCATGATTCTCGAATGAGTATCTAATATAATACTCACACCGTGTTTGTTTCATCATTGGAATGCACTGTTTGACTTTATAAATGAACTTGAGAGGTTTTTTGAGTCCAATTTCAAATAGATTTATCCCCATATGTCTGTTTCGTCTTCAAAATGCACTGTTCTACTTTAAAAACCCACTTGAGATGTGTTTGAGTCTAATTTCAAGATAGATTTATATAGTGTTCTATATACGATTAAACACGCATTAGTTCCAGTTTTCAACACACACACACACACCAATTCAATACATGATTTAGTTTGTTCTAATTTTCTACGAACGCACTTTGTAAGATACCAAAGGAGATCTCCTTTGCAAACATTTACTTCTGAACACTAAAAGAACTAAAAATTGATAAAAAAACTATTTTTTCGTCAATAAGGACACTAAAAGGCATGATGTACGGGAAACATCTCTTCGTATTCGTACATCTAAGGAGCCCGTAGAGAAAAGTATAAAGTTGGTCAAAATAGTGTGTGAACAGTATACTTTCTTAAAGCCCTCATTTTTTTCATGAGAACTACTTACATGTCCAAACACCGCCAAATTTGGCACAGATATCATGCACTCAAACATATTCCATGCCAAAAACATTCAGACTTTTTAAAATTCTAATATTTATATAAGTTTAATGTTCATGCCAGGGAGCAGATGAGCTTCGGAGCCGAATCCTTGTGTCCATGTCCTATGTTGCTACTTTGGTCTTCTTTGGATACAACTGTAATAGCATGATGCCTAGAGCAATCTAAACTAGTCCTTATTGGACCGGCCAGACAAACATTTGAGTAATAGTTTGGTCTTGTGGCCCCAACATATACTGACCCGGCACATCCGATGTTAAAGGCTTGAAGCATGTTTGAATCAAGTGAAGACACGCTTTGTATAGATAATAGTACAAAATAAAAGGCGTGCCTAGGAGCATCTTGAAAAAGACAATCTGACTTCCGGCCAGAAGGAGACACGTGTAGAAAAAGGATTACACACCCTGTCAGTTGACTAATCAAAAACGCCTAATCAAAAAGAAAAAGGAATAAGGAAAGGAGAGTCCTACACGTACACGCAGCCGAATAATTTCCGTCACAAGGAGTCAGACAGATGAGAAAAAGGATAAGATGAGTAGCACACGTACACACAGTTGTCCGATTGATTTTCATCGGATGCATTATCAACACATGTGGCGCTGCTCAACAACAGCAAATTTCGGGCCAGACTGGATACTGCGGTACATCCACGGCGCCATGATCCTCGGAACAACGTGGTTAGATTTCTCTATGTCAGTTTAGATGTATCCATCTTAGCCTATCTTCGTAGCTTGCTAAGTAGGTAACAATCGATTATAGTGAGTGTGAAGAATGAGCGAGAGTTTCGATCAACCTTTCTACCGGGGCACTTGGATTGTAGTTCTTTTGTCACGTAAGAAAAGAAAGGGTAGATTGCGTTAATTTTATCAAAATTAGCTCTGCTGTAAGCCATACATTTCGTTCTTGCATCATCTATACCAATACAAAAAGGGAAAGTTGTGGATATCAAACTAATCTCAAGCGTTCAACCTGGTCTGTCCAATTGTGTTTATTTACTAGTAGAAAACATGGCCTATGTTCAGGCTAGAAAAGGGCATTAATCCCGGTTCTCCTACGAACCGGGACCAATGGGTGCATCAGTCCCGGTTCATGAGGTCAGGGCGCTGGCCGGGCCTCGGGGGCTATTGGTCCCGGTTCGTCTGGCCCCTTTGGTCCCGGTTCCAGACATTAACCGGGACCAGAGGGCCTCGCTCCTGGCGCTGCCCTTTAGTCCCGGTTGGTGGCTGGAACCGGGACGAAAGAGCAGGCTTCTGTCCCGGTTCTAGCCACCAGCCAAGACTAACGAGATGCCTATATATATGCTCGCCCCTGCCCATTCACTCCTATGTTTTTTGGCCGGCCTGCGTGTGCAGGTGAGGGTTGCTCTGCTCTCACCTCCTATGCACATGAGGTGTTCGATGAAATGCCCGAGCCACACTTAAGCTTTCTCCTCTCCAAGCTCGACCTCCAAGCTCCTTTTTCCTCAAGATTTGTCTAGGTTTGACGGTCCATCCGGTCCCATCCCCGTCCTCACCGCCATCGATCGCCCGCGCCGATCTCGTCGTCGGCACCACCTTGGTAAGCCTCTTGTTCTTATCTTCTTTGTAAAACAAAAAAATCTTACTTGTATGATTTAGATTGATACTTGTATAATTTTCTTACTTGGTATCCGCCCCCGTTGGCCCTCGTCCTGTCTATGATTCAGATGTGGTATATTATCTTTTATTATGATTTGTTTCATTTAATATTTATGACAATTATGTCGACCAACGTGATATAGAGGTTTTTATCTAGGTGGTATGTGAACCGGAAATTGCAACCGACCCTCTTGTCGAGAAGTTAAATTTAGTTGAAAAAGACAACAATTACTTGAAGAAAAAATTGAAAAGAATTGAGGAGGAGAAGATGAAATTGGAGTTGCATGTTGCGGATGTCGTCCATGATCACAAGATCAAGAGGGATGCAATGCTCTTGAAGATTAGAAAGATTAAAAAATATGCCATTCATACTAAGGCTTGGTATCATTATGCCGTTAGATCAATTGTTACATTAGTTGCGATTATGATCGCATTTGTTGTTGAATTGAAATGTTTTACATAATTTCAATGTATATTTTAAAGGATGCTCTAGAGAGCTATGTGTTGTTCTATGAGAACTATATATGAACTTTATGTATTTATTTTTTCAGTAATAACATTCGATCACTACTGTACTTTGGTTTTAATGTGATGATGAACTTGTATTAATTTGGTCACTTCTCTATTCATGATGTTCTGTAATGGTTTTTGATACACTTAATTCTATAATGCATGAAGATGAACTGGCAATGGATGTATGGGGACAAACACACCACCGAGTATATTGAAGGCCTACATAATTTTCTCAAAGTGGCCGAGGCAAACAAGCATAATGGTTTTATGTATTGTACATGCCCTATCTGTGGGAATACGAAGGATTACATTGACTCAAAAACCCTTCACGTCTACCTGCTTGAGAAGGGTTTTATGCCACACTATAATGTTTGGACCAAGCACGGAGAAACACTACAAGAAATATGTCAACTTGCGACCATCACTATTGGTCACTAAAAGGTCATTGTTTTTCATTTGCGACCTTTTTGTGACCAAAAACAGAAGGTCAAAAGCTGGCGGTCGTAAACTCAAATTAACTACCTTCTTTGTGATATGTAAAAGGTCGTTGATTCTTTGACCAAATGTTTGGTCACTAGCAGCCGCCCCAGGCCCTGTAGGATCCAGCGTGGCAAGCTGACGTGGACAAGAATCAGGCCGGTCCAATTCAGTGTTTATATGGGCCGAGCCCATTAATTCAACCCATTTATATATTGTTTTCCTATGAATATTTTGTCAGCTTCATGGACCAAGCCCAACATTGCAGCCTTTTTATTTTTGGGCCATGGCCTTTTTGTCTCAATAGTTTCATTTTTTCTTATTTTATAAAGTGGGTTCATGCTACGTCTTGAGCTTGCGTTGGTTTTCCCCGAAGAGGAGAGGATGATGTAGCACAGTAGCGTAAGTATTTCCCTCAGTTTTTTAGAACCAAGGTATCAATCCAGTAGGAGGCCACGCGCAAGTCCTTCGTACCTGCACAAAACGATAGCTACTCGCAACCAACCCGATTAGGGGTTGTCAATCCCTTCACGGTCACTTACGAGAGTGAGATCTGATAGAGATAATATTTTTGGTATTTTTGGTATAAAGATGCAAAGTGAAAAGTAAAAGGCAAAGTAAAACAAAGCAAGTATAAAAGTGATGGAGATTGATATGATGAGAATAGACCCGGGGGCCATAGGTTTCACTAGTGGCTTCTCTCAAGAGAATAAGTATTTTACGATGGGTGAACAAATTACTATTGAGTAATTGACATAATTGAGCATAGTTATGAGGTTATCTAGGTATGATCATGTATATAGGCATCACGTCCATGAGAAGTAGATCGAAACGATTCTGCATCTACTACTATTACTCCACTCATCTACCGCTATCCAGCATGCATCTAGAGTATTAAGTTAAAAACGGAGTAACACCTTAAGCAAGATGACATGATGTAGAGGAATAAATTCATGCAATATGATAAATACCCCATCTTGTTATCCTCGATGGCAACAATACAATACGTGCCTTGCAACCCTTTCTGTCACTGGGTAAGGACACCGCAAGATTGAACCCAAAGCCAAGCACTTCTCCCATTGCAAGAACTACCAATCTAGTTGGCCAAACCAAACGGATAATTCGAAGAGACTTGCAAAGATAACTCAATCATACATAAAAGAATTCAGAGAAGATTCAAATATTATTCGTAGATAAGCTAGATCGTAAACCCACAATTCATCGGTCTCAACAAACACACTGCAAAAAGAAGATTACATCGAATAGATCTCCACGAGAGAGGGGGAGAACATTGTATTGAGATCCAAAAAGAGAGAAGAATCCATCTAGCTACTAACTATGGACCCGAAGGTCTAAAGTAAACTACTCATACTTCATCGGAGAGGCTTTGATGATGATGTATAAGCCCTCCGTGGTGGATGCCCCCTCCGGCGGAGCTCCGGAACAGGCCCCAAGATGGGATCTCGTGGATACAGGAAGTTGCGGCGGTGGAATTAGGTTTTTGGCTCCTGTTCTGATTGTTTGGGGGTACGTAGGTATATATAGGAGGAAGGAGTACGTCGGTGGAGCTTCGAGGGGCCCACGAGGCAGGGGGCGCGCTCTATTGTTTCAGAAGATTTCATTCCGTTTGGACTCCGTTTGATATTCTGTTTCTTCGAAATACTGAAAAAGGCAAAAAAACAACAACTCTGGCCTGGGCCTCCGGTTAATAGGTTAGTCCCAAAAATAATATAAAAGTGGAAAATAAATCCCATTATAGTCCCAAACAATAGATAAAGTAGCATGGAGCAATCAAAAATTATAGATACGTTGGAGACGTATCAGGCATCCCAAAGCTTAATTCCTGCTCGTCCTCGAGTAGGTAAATGATAAAAAGAGAATTTTTGATGCGGAGTGATACTTTGGCATAATTTCAATGTAAATTTTCTTAATCATGGTATGAATATTCAGATCCGAAAGATTCAAGACAAAAGTTCATATTGACATAAAAATAATAATACTTCAAGCATACTAATCAAAGTAATTATGTCTTCTCAAAATAGCATGGCAAAAGAAAGTTCATCCCTACAAAATCATATAGTTAGGTTATGCTTCATTTTCATCACACAAAGATGTTCCCAACTTCTATACCCCCGATGACAAGCCAAGCAATTGTTTCATACTTAAATAATCTCAAACTTTTTCAACCTTCACGCAATACATGAGCGTGAGCCATGGATATAGCACTATGGGTGGAGTAGAATATGATGATGGGGATTGTGTGGACAAGACAAAAAAGGAGAAAGTCTCACATTGACGAGGATAATCAACGGGCTATGGAGATGCCCATCAATTGATGTCAACATGAGGAGTAGGGATTGCCATGCAACGGATGCACTAGAGCTATGAATGCTCAAGAAAAGAAAACTAGTGGGTGTGCATCCAACTTGCTTGCTCATGAAGACCTAGGGCATTTTGAGGAAGCCCATCGTAGGAATATACAAGCCAAGTTCTATAATGAAAAATTCTCACTAGTATGAAAAAGACAACTTATGAGACTCACTATATGAAAAACATGGTGCTACTTTGAAGCAAAAGATATGAGACTCACTACATGAAGAATAAGGTGCTACTTTGAAGCACAAGTGTGGAAAAAGAGATAGTAGCATTGCCCTTTTTATTTATTTTCTTTTTTTTGGGCCTTTCTTTTTTTTTCTTTTTGGCCTTTCTCTTTTTTTATTTGGGCAATGCTCTAATAATGATGATCATCACACTTCTATTGATTACGACATAAGGATTACAACTCGAAACTAGAACAAGGTATGACTCTATATGAATGCCTCCGGCGGTGTACCGGGATGGTGTAATGAATCAAGAGTGACATGTATGAAAAATAATGCATGGTGGCTTTGCCACAAATACGATGTCAACAACATGATCATGCAATGGCAATATGACAAAAGTAAGGTATGTCATGATGATGATGAACGGAATGGTGGAAAGTTGCATGGCAATATATCTCGGAATGGCTATGGAAATGCCATAATAGGTAGGTATGGTGGCTGTTTTGAGGAAGATATAAGGAGGTTTATGTGTGAAAGAGCGTATCATATCACGGGGTTTGGATGCACCGGCGAAGTTTGCACCAACTCTCAAGGTGAGAATGGGCAATGCACGAATACCGAAGAGGCTAGCAAAGGCGGAAAGGTAAAAGTGCGTATAATCCATGGACTCAACATTAGTCAAAAGAACTCATATACTTACTGCAAAAATTTAGAAGTCATCAAAAATCAAGTACTACGCGCATGCTCCTAGGGGGATAGATTGGTAGGAAAAGACAATCGCTCATCCCCGACCGCCACTCATAAGGATGGACAAGCCAGGTACACTTCATGTTTCAAATTTGTTACACAACTTTAACCATATGTGCATGCTACGGGATTTGCTAACTTCAACACAAGCATTTCTCAAATTCACAACTACTGAAGTAGCACGACTTTGATATTATCACCTCCATATCTCAAAATAATTATCAAGCATCAAACTTGTCTTAGTATTCAACGCCCTCAAAAGAAAGTTCCACATATCTTGAATACCAAGTATATTAACTTTAAGCAAATTACCATGCTATTAACGACTCTCAAAATAATCTAAGTGAAGAATGAGAGATCAATATTTTCTTTAAAACAAATCCACCACCGTGCTCTAAAAGATCTAAGTGGAGCACTAGAGCAAAAATTATCACGCTCAAAAGATATAAGTGAAGCACTATGAGCATAACTATCAAACTCAAAAAATATAAGTGAAGCACTATGAGCATTCTAGCAAATTCCAATTCATGTATGGCTCTCTCAAAAGGTGTGTACAGCAAGGATGATTGTGTTAAACTAACAAGCAAAGACGCAAATAATACAAGACACTCCAAGCAAAACACTTATCATGTGGTGAATAAAAATATAGCTCCAAGTAGATTACCGATGGAAGTGGACGAAAGAGGGGATGCCTTCCGGGGCATCCCCAAGATTTGACTTTTTGGTGTCCTTGGATTATCTTGGGGGTTCCATGGGCATCCCCAATCTTAGGCTCTTGCCACTCCTTGTTCCATAATCCATCAAAATAATTCACCCAAAACTTGAAAACTTCACAACACAAAACTCAATAGAAATCTCCTGAGCTCCGTTACAGAAAGAAAACAAAAGACTACTTTAAGGTACTGTAATGAACTCATTCTTTATTTATATTGGTGTTAAACCTACTGTATTCCAACTTCTCTATGGATTATAAACTATGTTACTAGCCATAGATTCATCAAAATAAGCAAACAACACACGCAAAACAGAATCTGTCAAAAACAGAACAGTCTGTACTAATCTGTAACTAACGCAAACTTCTGGAACTCAAAAAATTCTACCAAAATTAGATGACCTGGTTTTTTTTATTGATCATCAGCAATTGGAATCAGTATTTTATCACGTTCTGGTGATTTTTAACAATTCGGGCACTTAGCGCAAAGTTTCTGGAAATTACAGCAAGATCAAATAACTATCATCCAAGAAGATCCAATAGGTCTAGCTTGGCACAAACACTAATTAAAAGATAAAACCACATCTAAACAGAGGCTAGATGGATTATTTATTCCTAAACAGGAGCAAAAACAAAAAAACAAAAAATAAAATTGGGTTTCCTCCCAACAAGCGCTATCGTTTAACGCCCCTAGCTAGGCATAAAAGCAAGGATAGATCTAAGTGTTGCCATCTTTGGTAGGCAATCCATAAGTGGCTCTCATAATAGATTCATATGGTAATTTTATTTTCTTTCTAGGAAAGTGTTCCATGCCTTTCTTTAATGGAAATTGGAATCTAATATTCCCTTCCTTCATATCAATAATTGCACCAATCATTCTAAGGAAAGGTCTACCAAGAATAATAGGACATGAAGGATTGCAATCTATATCAAGAACGATAAAATCTACGGGCACATAATTCCTTTTTGCAACAATAAGAACATCATTCATTCTTCCCATAGGCTTTTTAATAGTGGAATCCGCAAGATGCAAGTTTAGAGAGCAATCATGAAAGTCACGGAAATCTAGCAAATCACACAAAGTTTTGGGGATAGTAGAGACACTAGCACCCAAATCACGCAAAGCATTAAACTCATAATCTTTAATTTTAATTTTGATAGTAGGTTCCCACTCATCGTAGAGTTTCCTAAGGATAGAAACTTTTAACTCATTTTTCTTCATAAGATTGCATCAAGGCATCAACAATGTGTTCGGTGAAGGCCTTATTTTGACTATAAGCATGAGGAGAATTTAGCACGGTTTGGAAATACAATAAATGAAAGAGAAATTTTCATAATTAAATTCCTTGAGATCCAATAAAGTGGGTTTAGCAACATCTAGATTTTTATTTCTTTCAATCCCACTTTTATCAATTTCATCGTCAAGATCTAAAAACTCCGAATTCTTAGAACGCCTTCTAGGTAAAGGAAGATCATATTCAGTTTCATCAAGATTCATATTGCAAATCAAAGATTTAATAGGGGATACATCAATAACTTTTAGATCTTCATCTTGATTATCATAGGAATTAGAAGAACACGCTTTAATAAAGGCATCTTTGGAAGCACGCATCCTAGCGGTTCTTTCTTTGCACTCATCAATGGAAATTCTCTTAGCTTTGAGAGACTCATTGATATCATGCTTAGGAGGAAGAGATCTAATCTTTAAAGAATCAACCTCAAGAGAAATTCTATCAACGTTCCTAGCCAAATCATCTAAGCGATACAGGAAGTTGCAGCGGTGGAATTAGATTTTTGGCTCCTGTTCTGATCGTTTGGGGGTACATAGGTATATATAGGAGGAAGGAGTACGTCGGTGGAGCTTCGAGGGGCCCACGAGGAAGGGGGGCGCGCCCTAGGGGGGGCGCCCTCCACCCTCGTGACCGCCTCGTGGCTTTCTTGACGGAGGGTCCAAGTCTCCTGGGTCTTATCTCATGAGAAAATCACGTTTCCGAAGATTTCATTCCGTTTGGACTCCGTTTGATATTCTGTTTCTTCGAAATACTGAAAAAGGCAAAAAACAGCAACTCTGGGATGGGCCTCCGGTTAATAGGTTAGTCCCAAAAATAATATAAAAGTGGAAAATAAAGCCCATTATAGTCCAAAACAATAGATAAAGTAGCATGGAGCAATCAAAAACTATAGATACGTTGGAGACGTATCAGTTCACTAGTCAGGTGGGTCCCCATTATCAGGTTCTAGTACTAGGTCCTAGCCGTCAGGGCAATATTCTTAATTTTTTTAATTTAACGCAAATAAATACCTTGTATTTAAATTGGCACACAGAACACACGAAATACTTCAAATATTATCAACCATCAAAGTGTTACATCATATAACACATATACAAATGTGATCAGCATCAAGTTTACAATCAGATAACAAGCTCCACAAGTGTACAATCACATGAGCCAGATTCTGCTACATCATATAACACACATACAAATAGGAGCAGCATAAAGGGCTTCATTACTCTCAGAACTAGCTCCAATGAGCTAGAACTATTCTTCCTCCGACTTCTTTGTCCTGATGCTCACGAAGAAACATGAAAGCCCAGCATATGCACGTTACAGAACAAAATGTTTAGTAACAAAATAGAAGTAAATCTAACAGCATATTTAACAATAAATAACAGCATAATGAAGTTAATGAGACATTTTAGAATCAACTTGACAGTTGACAATAATGTTTGCATTGGACACATCCAAAACTAAAATTATACGTAAATACCTAAATTCCAATGCCCAATGCCTCAGTTTAGTAAATCTGCAGATTCTAGACAAATCTCATCATCCTAAAGACAACAAAGCCTGCTTGGTAATATTTTATGTGTTAATAATGCTTTACACATAAAAGAACATTGCCAAAGTGATTAGATGGCATTGGAAAACTCGAAAGATAAGCCATATAGCTTTGTTTAATATTACTAAGATATATAGCAATTAGTTTGTTTTCACATGGAACCCAAGAGTATGTCACTCTAGCACCCTGAGAAAGATGTTAATATGCCATCATACTAGCTGATAGACAAACATTCCCGGAAGAATTGATGCTTGTTTAAGGGATTCAATTGGTACTGCTATCTCTAACAGACAAATTTAAAGTTTTTAATACATTTTTCTATTAGCAAAACTGAATATGCTACTTCCTGATTCATGGCTGCATAGTCCAGCTAGCTACACACCAGTTTGCTCTCATGCAAAAATTAGAAAAAAAGAACAACAAATAAATCAACACTGATTTCTCTAACACGTACAGTAACTTGCTGATATAACTTTCTCCTAATTGCATTCTCATATGACTGGGCCAACATGTGACGTTATTATTCGGTGTGCTATTGGCCGAAGCAAAGGAAGCCTCACCCACACCTTGTACTAATGCAACTAGCTTAATTGATTTTTCCTACTTAGAAATAGTACTACACTTTGACTTGCTTCAACTCAGCCAGAAGCTTCATACTAGCACAACCAGCAACAAACTAGCACTAGCCAAAACGAATCAGGAGGCCAGCGAAGGGACACCAGGTCGATCCCATAAATAAAAACACCAGCGATTGAGAAACATACCTGGACCCAGCCGCAAGCACATCCGTTGAGAAATCCACTTAAGCTGCAACACCACCAATGGATAAGGGATAGTAGGCCAGACCAACTGCAACGGTAGCAGATCCAGCCACGATAGCAGAAGGACCAAGCGTCCAGCCGCGGCTGCGATTATAGATGGCAGAGAAGCCACCGACTGCAACACCAGGAAAGGACTCCTACCTAGCGTTGTCTACAACAATCAAGAAACCAGAAATCAGAATGAATACTTCAATCTCATAAGAAGTTTAAAAAAGACTATAGCAGGACCTAATTAATGTTGCGAATTAAATTGTGGACGCATACAATACTTCTGACAGACAATCAAAGGTCAAACAACCTTTGACACCTACAGTAGCATCCCAGCATATCTCAAGTTGATGAATTATTCTAGCAATAACCAAATTAGAATCATCCATTGTTGTACAATTAACCTTACTACAAGATAGTAGAAGAATCACTCTTGGTGAATCAAATCATAACAAATCGAGCAATAGATACAAGAGGCACATCAGGCCTAGCCATATTCATTTCAGTAATTTAGAAAGAGCTTCGATGGGGCACAGAACCTTGAGGCCCTGTTATGGGGTTGTGTCTGATGAAGGTTGCCCTTTGGGGCGGCAGCGGCAGCTCCGCCAGATGCAGCAGCAGTGTTATGAGCGCAGTTCATAGTGGCTGCCACAGGCAGACCTAGAGACATCCTGAACTTGTTTCCAGCATAACCTCCGTGACCTGTAGTTCAAGAACAAGCACATACAAGCTAGTTAGATAAAAGGATCACATATGTACAGTACACTAAACCAATAATCCAGAGATGCATGGCAGCCACACACCAGTGCTATGATTCATGAAAGTCCCTTCATAGCTAAGTAAGTATTATATCAATTTATTGAGCCAAGATACATACAAGCATCTGAGAAACACTTGACCCAAGAGATGCAACTTCCCGGATGCTTCATTCAAGATTTAACACAGTAACTCTAGAGGCAGAAAGTAAATTGAAGGCGATCACCATCACAACACCTCTTTGCACATCACTTATTTATGAACCAATGGAGTGATATTCAGCTTCCGCAGTCAAAGGAGACCCGTAAACTCATTGCACACAGTTGCAAAAACACATTATGCAATAGCAATACAGCATCAGTGTATGTGTGTGTGTGCCACGGTTACCTACCTATCCTACAAAGCGAAGCCGACAGTCAGGTTTTTGGTCCAGTACTTGTCGAACTAACAATCTATGGATTTTGCAGTCTAAATGAGATCAGTATAAACTAATTGCACACAGTTCCAGCAACGCCACCGAACCAATGGACGAACGAACCGACCCAGTCAGACCAAGAAGGAAAACAAGAAGATCAGATGGGAGGGGGGTGGTTACCATCCTGGCGTGATCACCCTTCTCCTGGATGGCATCATCCTTGAGCACCCTCTCCATCTTCCCAACCAAGAGACAGAGAGAAAAAATGTCAGGAACGCGTCGGGCTGATCCAGCCACGGAGAATAAAACTGACTGGGGGCGGTCGGGCGGGGTACCTCGGTGACGGACGACGGGCGAACGCAGGGGAGAGGAAGAGGGTGGGTGGATCTCATCGAGGTCTACGGCGCACTCTACGAGGATCCGGCAGTGCAACAGCACGTCGTCGGCCTTGTTCACGTTGAGCTCGATGTAGTAGCTAGACGGGAGGTGCTCGTAGTGGTCCTCGAGCACGCGGTCGAAGAAAGGGTCAGAGAGCGCCCCCTAGTTGCTGGCGGCCCGTAGGCGGTCGAAGATCCCCCTCCTCACATCGGCGGCGGCCCGCGGCTCTCGGCATCTCTGTCGGCCATCCGCCCGAGGTGGAGGCGGAGGCGAGGAGCCAGCAGAGGTGGCAGTGGAGGTGCGGCGCCGAGGGCGGGACGAGCGCGGTGACCCTGCGGCGGAAGGCGGCGAGTGAGGCATCAGGGACGGGGTGGGTCGGTGGGTGGAGGAAGACTGGCGTGGGGAGGCGAGGAGGAGTGTGGTGGCACGCGGGCGCGGGCTGCGGGATCTGAATCAGGGGTTAGAGGTAGGTGGCGGCTGCGAGTGAATCTGAATCGGGGGAGAGAGGGGAGAGGAGTGGAGTTAGGGTTTGGTTGGCGTGCTGAGAGGTGAGTGAGAGACGTTGGATCCGCATGGTGTGGACGGTTCAGATCGCATAGACTGGGGTGATCCGTGAGAAGTGTTCTGATTGGTCCGAGAATCTGTGATTTAAAATAATATCCAAGTACTAAAGATAGATCTATTTTGTGAAGCATGTATCAAAAATATTTTGCAAAAGGGCATCACACAAATTTTCACTCAAGTTAGACCACATTTTATTGATGAGCACCAATTTGTATGCATTTCTGATCTTTCTAGCTATTTTTAATCATTTTTCAAGTGTCCAAAATGAGTTTTTTTTGTGAAGGACCTATAATATATTTGTTGCAAAATTGGACCAAATCAATTTTATAAAACCTTAGGCCATATTTAATGCACAATTGACCAAGTGATTCGGTGTAAAAAGTATTGATCCACCTTTGATGAAAAATATAAATTTTTGCTGATTCAGGTGGAAGCGGGTCAAATTTGAACTGCAAATGCCTCATATTTTGCTCTTTATTTTTCCGAAAAATATTTTCTAGGTACATAAGTATCTATTTGATCAGAGAAACACCATTCTAAGATTCAACCACTAGCTAGGAATGATCATGCCCACCGTTTTGACCGCATTTTGAAATGGGCATAAACAATTAAAAAAATCAAAAAATTGGAAAACCTTCGCATTGTGTCATTATATGTGACCAAATTACTAGGAAAAATAATAAATTTGTAATACGACAATTCTTTTTAAAAAGTGTTCTCGGATATGAGCTATCATTTGTGAAGATTCATGGCTTTCAAGCCAAATGATCAATCTTATGGCCACATTCATGGCATAGTTTGTTCAAATGATCTCATATTGTTCACAAGGGTGCATCTTGGAGTGGCAAACAATGTTCCCTAAGGGAGTTTTCATTTTTTTGGACGGGAAATCAATTTCCATTTTCCGAGTGCCTAAAATGAGTTTTTTGTGAAGGACCTACCATATATTTGTTGAAAAATTGGACCAAAACATTTTTCTAAACTACTAGGCCGTATTTAATGCACAATTGACCAAATGGTTGGGTGTCAAAAGTTTTGATCCACTTCTGGTGAAAAAGACAAACTTTCGCCGATTCAGCAGGAAGCGGGTCAAATTTGAACTGCAAATGCCTCATAGTTTGCTCTTTATTTTTTCCAAAAATGATTTCTAGGTACATAAGTATCTATAACCAGAGATACACCAAAAAAATTCCAAGATTCAACCACTAGCTAGGAATGGTGGTGCCCGCCGTTTTGATCGCATTTTGAAACGGGCATAAAAAATTCAAAAAAATAAAAAAATTGGAAAACCTTCGCATTGTGTCATTATACGTGACCAAGTTAGCAGCAAAAATTATAAACTTGTAATACGGCAATTATTTTTAAAAAGTGTTCTCAGAAACAAGCTATCAAGTGTGAAGATGCATGACTTTCAACCCAAATGCTCAATCTTATGGCCACATTCATGGCATAGTATGTTCAAATGATCTCATATTATGCATAAGGGTGCATATTGGAATGACAAACAATGTTGCCTAACGAAGTTTTCATTTTCTTTGGACGGAAATTTCATTTTCCATTTTTCGAGTGCCCAAAATGAGTTTTTTGTAAAGGACCTGCCATATATTTGTTTCAAAATTGTACCAAAACAATTTTCTAAAATGCTAGGACATATTTAATGCACAATTGACCAAATGGTTGGGAGCAAAAAGTTTTGATCCACCTCCCGTGAAAAAGACAAATTTCCGCCGATTCAGCTGGATGCGGGTCAAATTTGAACTGCAGCTGCCTTATAGTTTGCTATTTATTTTTTACAAAAATCATTTCTAGTTACATAAGTACCTATTTAATCACAAATACATGGTTTGGTGGCGATACGTCGAGGTTTGGACGGTGGCCGAGGGCCCCAACTCTAGAGCGCGTAAACTCGCATGCCCGTCACGTGGTCACCGCGTGAATGTGGCGTTTCCATGCGTTCTGGGCAGCCCAGGCATGTCTAGTGGGTTGGGCACTGCCCAGGTAGGTGCTAGGAAGAAAATTACAACATAAGATTCTCACAAGGAGACCGATCTATGCTCAAACATGAATTAGCAGCCAAGTGTTTGATTAGTGGCATGGGAAATGCACATGGCTAATGGGCGTGAGTTTTGGCTGAGGCTGATCAGTTACTAAGAAGACTGTCTTCACAAATTTTCAGCTCAAAAGAAGGAGCCTGGGTGGTACTTGCTTTGCAAAGTACCACTCTGGACAAAAATACGAATGTTGAAGCTCGGCTCAAAATAATGAATGGATTGAGCTGAAATTTGGTGGAGAATAGTTATTTGGGCGTAGGAAAGCACTGTAGAAAATGGATACCATTTGGACATGCCAAAGTGGTACTTCCTTCATAGTGCTCTTCTCTGGACAGAAACTTTGGAAAATTAGTGAGAGAAATTGGCTAAATGAAACGAGCTCAAACTTGGTGAAAGTAAGTTACATAGGCATATAGAATATGTGGCAAAAATTCAAATCATTAGGATATGCATAGCTAGTACTTCTTTCACAAAGGTTCTGACAAAAACTTTGGAAAATTGCCGAGGAAGATTTACTAGGCAAATTGAACTGAATTTTGTCATGATGCAATGATTTGGATAGGAAAGAGTGCCCAAACATTTTGAGAGCAACCAAGAATATAGAAATAGCACTTCCTTCACAATGCTCTTCTCCGGATAGAAACTTCGAAAAATTAGTGAGAGAAATTGGCTAAATGAACTGAGCTCAAATTTGGTGTAGGTAAGTTACATAGGCATATAGAATATGTGGAAAAAATTCAACTCATTAGGATATGCATAGCTAGTACTTCTTTCACAAAGGTTCTAGGTGGACAAAAACTTTGGAAATTTGCCGAGGAAGATTTACTGGGCAAATGGAGCTGAATTTTTTCATGAGGCAATGGTTTGGATAGGAAATAGTGCCCAAAAATTTTGAGGGCAATCAAGAATATATAAATAGCACTTCCTTCACAAAGTGTTGTTCTGAAAAGAATATGAAAATGAATATTTGTTGAATTATTTTTGAACAAGGAAAGGAAGGTTTTTTACATATTTGACGAAGATATGACCCAAAGAATTTATGAGATTTTTTGGGAATTTTGGGAACGACAGAAATATAGGTTGCTTCACAACCTAGGGCAAAAATTGACACATGGACATGACACATAGGCAAAACTGATGAGGTGGCGCCTAGTCATAGTAACCCACCACAATTTACAAGGTTATGACCATTTATATTGGTCGTGATCAGCTAGAAATAAGACAGCGGACCACCGTTGTCTGCTTTATAACCATTTCGTGTAAGGAAATTACGACCATTCTGACCAAAATGGTCGTTATAGTTTAGGGTTTGGAGCCCCCCGAACAGCTTTTGACCAATTGGTCTGAAATGGTCATAGATCTATGACCAATTCTTCCAGGATCACTGACAGAAGGTCACTAGTTAACATATTTCTTGTAGTGTAAGAGGGGTTATGATGGAAGGCAACAAAGAAGAAGATGATGATGAAAATTATTTGCCCCTTGAATACGGTTATACTACAACGGGAGAAGTTGACCATCAAGAGGAACCGGACGATGTGCGCGATGATGATCTTCGCCGGGTCATTGTTGATGCAAAGAGACAATGCCAAAGTGAGAGGATGAATTTGAAGTTCGATCGCATATTAGAGGATAAAAAAAGGGTTGTACCCAAATTGCGAAGATGACACCACAAAGCTCGGTACCACACTGGAATTGCTGCAACGGAAGGCATACAAAGTGTATCTGACAATGGACTTGGGAAGCTACTGAAAATATTAGTTGCAGAACTTTTATAGCCGTGGAATGGAAAAGGTGTACGTGTGTGGGATGAGCACATACAATAGGAATTTGACCTGCATGTGTTGCTATTTGTAACCATCAATGATTGGCCTGCTCTCAGTAACCTATTAGGACAGACAAACAAGGGATACCAGGCATGCACACACTGTGTAGATGACACCGAAAGTATATATTTGGATAAATGCAGGAAGAATGTGTACCTGGGACATCGTTGATTTCTTTCGACCAACCATTAATGTCGAAAGAAAGGCAAGCATTGCAAAGGTGAGGCAGATCACTGGAAAAGGCCCGCCCTTCGTACTGGTGATCAGATACTTGCTATGGTCAATGATTTACAGGTAATCTTTGGAAAGAGTCCTGGCAGACAATCTGTTCCTATGACACTGAGGGACGCGCACCCTATTGCAAAGACATAGAGGTCCGCTGTGCAATTGATGTGATGCAATGTGCCGAAGAATCTTTTTGTGAACCTGCTAGGCTTCTTGGGCGTGTATGGGAAGACAAAAGATACATCGGAGGCATGGGAGGACCAGCAATGTGTGCATGAAAAAGACGACATGCATCCAAAGCAGTTTGAAGGTCCTGCCAGCTTCGCTCTTACAAAAGAAGAGAAGGAAATCTTCTTTGAATGCCTGATCAGTATGAAGGTCCCATTTGGCTTCTCGTCCAATATAAAGGGAATAATAAATATCCGAGAGAAAAAGTTCCAGAACCTAAAGTCTCATGACTGCACGTGATTATGACACAACTGCTTTCGGTTGCATTGAGGGGGCTTCTACTAGAAAACAATCGAATAGCCATTGTTAAGCTATGTGCATTCCTCAAGGCAATCTCTCAGAAGGTAATCGATCCAGAAATCTTAGCAAGGTTAAAGAATGATTTGGTGCAATGTGTTGTCAGTTTCGAGCTTGTGTTCCCACCATCCTTCTTCAATATCATGACGCACGTCCTAGTTCATCTAGTTGACGAGATTGCCATTCCGGGCCCTGTATTTCTACACAATATGTTCCCCTTTGAGAGGTTCATGGATCCTTAAAGAAATATGTTCGTAAGCATGCTAGGCTAGAAGGAAGCATCTCCACGGTCCATCAAGCAGAGGAGGTCATCGGGTTTTATGTTGACTTCATTCCTGACCATAATAAGATTGGTCTCCCTCAATCGCGGTATGAGGGGAGACTGACTATAAAAGGCATGCTAGGAGCAGACTCAATAATATGTAGGGACGGGCATTCTTGGTCTCAAGCACACTACACAGT
>NC_057794.1:21139655-21141654 GCF_018294505.1 Triticum aestivum
CTACAGAATTCTACCTTGGTGACCCTGTATGTCAATGAAAACAAGAATGTTCTACGCTCCAAACACCCCGAGTAGTGTGACGACTGGATTACAAGTGAACACACTAGGACTTTCGGCAGTTGGTTGCAAACACATCTCATGGGTGACAACACTATTGCAGATGAGTTGTACTCGTTAGCCAGGGGACCATCTTCGACTGTATTGACTTACAAAGGGTACGAGATAAATGGTAATACATTTTACACGATCGTCCAAGATCAAAAGAGCACCAACCAAAACAGTGGTGTCTTCTCTGATGCAGCAATCAAGAGGGGAAAGGACACATATTATGGTTACATAGTGGACATATGGGAACTTGACTATGGACATGAGTTGAAGGTCCCTTTGTTTCAGTGCAAATGGGTCAATCTGCGAGGACGAGGGGTACAGGTAGACCCAAAGTACGGAATGAAAATAGTGGATCTGAACAATCTTGGGTACACAGGCGAACCATTCATCCTAGCCAATGATGTGGTGCAGGTTTTCTATGTGAACGACAAGTCTACCAAACCAAGAAAAACAAAAGATAAGGAAGCGAATACATCATACGATGAACCAAAGCGCCACATAGTTCTTTCAGGGAAAAGAGACATCGTGGGAGTGGAGGATAAGATAGACATTTATAAGATTATGAAAAGTTAAATGAATTCCTCCCTTCAAAGTGAAGGCACCCAAGCACCCTGTTAAACGATGAAGATTATCCATGGTTATGGCGCAATAAGCAAGGGACACACGTACACCTTTCTCTCCACGAATATTCTGATAATGGCTTTATCTTGAATATCACTGCGGTTACATGTCAAGAAATGAAATGCCTTTTGTAACAGATGAGTTTTCGTCCGAAACCTTGATACTTCGAAAGAGATTGTCAATTTTGTACACGAAGTGCATCCAACTTTTGTCGTAACCCTCTCAACTTTTGAGCACAAGCTATGTGGGTGAAATGATGATACCATGCCAACTTCCAACCTTTTCAGAGTTCATTTGTAGTGCTTTTCAATTTCAGGGTCATTTAGCTAAAAAAATCAGTAAATGCATGAAAAACCAAATGAAGTCAGAATGGGTTGAAAGTTGATGATGTGGCTTTGGATGGTGCATATTGAACGCATAAAAAGTCTCGAGTTGAAATAAGTTCAAAAATATGAAATCCCTTTATAATAGATGTGTTTTCGCACAAAACAGTGATACTTCGAAAGAGATTGTCCATTTTGTGCACGAAGTGCATCTAATTTTTGCCGTAACCCTCTCAACTTTTTAGCACATGTTATGCGGGTGAAATGATAATACCATGCCAAGTTTCAACCGTTTTGAAGTTTATTTGTAGTGCTTTTCAATTTCAGGGCCATTTAGCTCAAAGAATGAACTAATAACAAAAAGAATGAACTAAACAGATTTTATAAACCTCCAAGAGCAAAAAAATGAACTAAAAAGAATCAATTCAATATAATATTCTTCAATAACAAAAAGAATCAACTAAAATTAATAAAAGTAATATTCAGGAGATTTGCCGTCAGTATAATCTTTGCCGTCAGCATTTTGTCGGGGCAGACGGCAAAGAAAGGGTTTGCCGTCATCAATGGATGGCAAAGAAGAACTATCGGCAAAATATACTTTGCCGTCTGCGTAACAAAAATTAGACGGCAAAGAGCTCACTTTGCCACCTACAAAACGAATTACAGACGGCAAAGATCTTTACCGTCTGCGTTTTTTTATTACAGACGGCAAAATATGCCTTTGCCATCTGTACTAGTAAACACAGACGGGAAATATCACATTTTGCCGTCTGTAATAAAAAAGGCAGACGACAAAGATTTTTGCCGTATGTACTTTATTTTGAAGACGGCAAAGCAAAGAAGCACACCTCGCGGATCCATCCCACGGATCGATGACATGTCACAATCCGCGGTGCGGTGCCTCTTTTCGTCCACCACGCCCGACCCCACCCACCCATCCCATCACA
>NC_057794.1:21142063-21146543 GCF_018294505.1 Triticum aestivum
ATGCCGACTTCGCGCGCCGCCCGCCTCCACGGCTGCTCCTCCCCTTCGCCCCCGCCTTCGCACGCCGCGGGCCTCCTCCTCCTCTGCTCTCCTCCGCCGGAGGCGGGGCTTGGTGTTGACAGAGTTGGCGGGGTCAAGTGGATCCAGTGCCAGGATGAGCCACTTGGCCCCACCTCGCCGCCGCTCGGTCGGCCCCGCCTCTCCATCTGCGCCGCCCGCCTCTACGTATGCTCCACTCCTTTGCCCCCGCCTTCGCACGTGACGGGCCTCCGTCTCTTCTGCTCTCCTCTGCTGGCGGGGGGGGCTTGCGCTGATAGGGTTGGTGGGGTCAAATGGATCCAGCACCCAGACGAGGGTGACGAACTCCGGTGCGGTGGTGGACGGCTTGAGCTCCTCGGACATTGGTGTGTTCCTAATCCAAGGCATGGTGAAAGGAAGGAGAAGGGAGAGAGGCGCAGCTGGTGCTCCAGTGAGGCGTGGGCGTGTAGATCCAACTCCTGTATTGTAACTTAGTGTAATCTATTCGTGTGTAATCTATTCGTGTGTAACCCATTCATCTTGTTAAACTGAGTAGTTTTGTTTTGTCTTGTGAAATCCGTTCGTTCGTGTTTGATTCTTAGAATAGCAGTGTTGATGGATACATACTGTGGAGTTCTTCGTCAGTTTGTTCCTGGTCGCCTCTGCACTTGTCTATGATGTTTGAGGTTTACGGCAAAGATGGATTCTGCTAACGGCAAAGCACTGACGCCGTCCGTCAGTCCGTCCATTCCGTCTGTTGCCATTTTTTGCCGTCTGATTTTACCGGCAGACGGCAAACAGTATAGACTGACGGCAAATTCTTTGCCGTCATCCAGAAAAAATAACAGACGGCAAAGTATTCTTTGCCAATTATCTTTGCCATCTGACATTGCCGTCTACTTCCTGACGGCAAAGTCTTTGCCATCTGGATTTACGTCTTTGCCGTCTGTAATCCACAGACAGCAAATTAACTGTTTCCTGTAGTGATTAAATAATATTATTAAAGTATTAATTTTTTAAAAGAATGAACTAAAAACAATCAACTAAAATATTAACTGAAAAGAATGAACTGAAAAGAATCAAATAAAACATTAACTAAAAAGAATGAACTAAAAAGAATCAATACGAATTTTAACTAGAAAGAAACAAAATAATATTAACTAAAATTATCCAAGTATTCATTTGTTAAAAAGAATGAACTAAAAACAATCAACTAAAATATTAACTAAAAAGAATCAACTAAAATGAATCAACTACAACATTAACTAAAAAGAATGAACTAAATAGAATCAAAAAGAATTTAAACTAAAAAGAATGAAAATAATATTAACTAAAATTATCAAAGTATTTATTTGTTAAAAAAATGAACTAAAAATAATCAACTAAAATATTAACTAAAAAGAATGAACTACAAAATTTAACAAAAACAATAACTAATAAGAATTTTGATAAAAAAAATGCCGCCTACTAGGCCACCACGGCCTGCATACGAGTAGGAGGCCATCTGTACATGGGCCTGGATGCAGCCCCGCGGGCCCAGCAGGCCCAATAGGGCATGGACAAAGTTTAGGCATGTACTCCCGGCAGTAGAGAGGAGTTCGATAGCAATGTGGTAACGGGGCTTATAAACTAGTCGACAGCCTCTCAACTGAAGGAAATATGCCCTAGAGGCAATAATAAAGTTGTTATTTTATATTTCCTTATTCATGGTAAAGGTTTACTATTCATGCTAGAATTGTATTGACCGGAAACCTTAATACATGTGTAAATACATAAACAAACACCGTGTCCCTAGTGAGCCTCTACTAGACTAGCTCATTGATCAAAGATGGTTAAGGTTTCCTAACCATGGACATGAGTTGTCATTTGATAGAAGGATCACATCGTTAGGAGAATGATGTGATGGACAAGACACATCCGTTAGCTTAGCATAATGATCGTTCAGTTTTATTGATATCGCTTTCTTCATGTCAAATATATATTCCTGCGACTATGAGACTATGCAACTCCAGGATACCGGAGGAATGCCATGTGTGCTATCAAACGTCAAAACGTAACTGGGTGATTATAAAGATGCTCCAGAGGTAACTCTGAAGGTGGTTGTTGAGTTGCCATAGATCGAGATTAGGATTTATCACTTCAAGTATCAGAGAGGTATCTCTGGGCCCTCTTGGTAATACACATCATAAGCCTGCAAGCAAACGACTAAGGAGTTAGTCACGAGGTGATGTATTACGGAACGAGTAAATAGACTTTCCGCTAACGAGATTCAACTAGGTACGAAGATACCGACGATCGAATCACGGGCAAGTAACATACCGATGGACAAAGGGAATTACGTATGTTCTCATAACAGTTCGACCGATAAAGATCTTCGTAGAATATGTAGGAGCCAATATGGGCATCCAGGTTTCGCTATTAGTTATTAAACAGAGAGGTGTCTCGATCATGTGTACATAGTTCTCAAACCCGTAGTTGTGTGATTTGGTGATCGAATGTTGTTCGAAGTCCCGGATCAGATCACGGACATGAAGAGGAGTCTCGACATGGTTGAGTTGTAAAGATTGATATATAGGAGATGATATTCGGACAACAAAAGCGTTTCGGGGGGTACCCGGTACTTATCGGGTCATCGGAAGGGGTTTCGGGCACCCCCGACAAAAGATATGGGCCTTATGGGACAAGAGGGGAAACCCACCAGCCACAAGGGGCTGGTGCGCCTCCCATATGGGCTGGCCTAGGAGGAGAAGGAAATAGGGGAAGGGAAAGGAAAGAATGGAATAGGATTCGCCCTTCCTTCCCTCTCCCCCCTCTTTCCTCCCCCTCGGTTATATATGGCAGGGGGCGCGCCTTGGGAGGGACTCCAAGTTGGATTCCTCTTACTTGGGCGCCTCCTATGGCTGCTCATCCCTACCTCCCACCTATATATATGTGGGAGAGGGGCGCCTAGCACACCCCAGATCAATTGTTAGCCTTGTGCGGCGCCCCCTCCACCATTTACACCCCGGTCATATTTTCGTAGTGCTTAGGCGAAGCCCTGCGCAGATCACTTCATCATCATCGTCACCACGCCGCCGTGCTAACGAAACTCATCTACTACCTCGATGTCTTGCTGGATCAAGAAGGCAAGGGACTTCACCGAGCAGAATGTGGGCAGAAGGCGAAGGTGGCATGCATTTGGTACTTGGTCGGTTGAAACACGAAGAAGTTCGATTACATCAACCGTGTTGTGAAACGCTTCTACTTACGGTCTACGAGGGCACGTAGACACATTCTCCCCTCTCGTTGCTATGCATCTCCTTGATAGTTCTTGTGTGTGGGTAGAATTTTTTTTGTTTTCGATGCAACGTTTCCCAACAGTGGTATCAGAGCCAGGTCTATGCGTAGATGATATAAACGAGTAGAACACAAAGAGTTGTGGGCGGTGATAGTCATACTGCTTACCACCAACGTCTTATTTTGATTCGGCGGTATTGTGTGATGAAGCGTCCCGTACCAACCTTACATGTCCACGCACATGAGACCAGTTCCACCAACTGACATGTAACTAGTTTTGCATAAAGCTGGCTGGCGGGTGTCTGTTTCTCCTACTTTAGTTGAATCAAATTTGACTGTGGCCGGTCCTTGAAGAAGGTTAAAAAACAAACTTGACAAATCACCGTTGTGGTTTTTGCCGTAGGTAAAAACAGTTCTTGCTAGAAGCCCATACAACCACGTAAAACTTGCAACAACAAAGTAGAGGACGTATAACTTGTTTTTGCAGGGCAATTTCTGATGTGATATGGTCAAGACATGATGTGATAATCGTTATTGTATGAGATGATCATGTTTTGTAAGTTATCGGCAACCGCAGGAGCCTTATGGTTGTCTCTTTATTGTGTGAAATGCAAACGCCATGTAATTGCTTTACTTTAGCACTATGTGTGAGTGATAGTTGTAGAAGCAATAGTTTACAAGATGACCACGATGCAACGATGGAGATCAAGGTGTTGAGCCGATGACGATGGAGATCATGACGATGCTTTGGAGATGGAGATCAAAAGCACGAGATGAAGATGGCCATATCATGACACATATTTTGATTGCATGTGATGTTTATCTTTTATGCATCTTATTTTTCTTAGTACGGCGGTAGCATTATAAGATGATCCCTTCAATAAATTTCAAGATAAAAGTGTTCTCCCTGAGTATGCACCGTTGCTACAGTTCTTCGTGTTGAAGCACCATGTGATGATCGGTTGTGATAGACTCTACGTTCACATACAACGGGTGTAAGACAGTTTTGCACATGCCGAATACATGGGTTAAACTTGACGAGCCTAACATGTAAAGACATGGCCTCAAAACACTGGAGATTGAAAGATCGAACGTGAATCATATAGTAGATATGATCAACATAGAGATGTTCACCATTGATGACTACCCCATCTCACGTGATGATCAGACATGGGTTAGTTGATTT
>NC_057794.1:21147267-21149272 GCF_018294505.1 Triticum aestivum
TGCAGGAGAAGATGCTGATGTTTTGAACGTCTGGCAAGCTCGATCTGATGACTACTCGATAGTTCAGTTTGTCATGCTTTACGGCTTAGAACTGGGACTTCAAAGACGTTTTGAACGTCATGGAGCATATGAGATGTTCCAAGAGTTGAAGTTAATATTTCAAGCAAATGCCCGGGTTGAGAGATATAAAGTCTCTAACAAGTTCTATAGCAGCAAGATGGAGGAGAACAGTTCTGTCAATGAACACATACTCAAAATGTCTGGGTATTATAATCACTTGACTTAGCTGGGAGTTGATCTTCCAGTTGATTGTGTCATTGACAGAGTTCTTCAGTCACTGCCACCAAGCTACAAAGGCTTCGTGATGAACTACAATATGCAAGGGATGAATAAAACAATTACCGAGCTCTTCGCAATGCTTAAAGCCGGGGAGGTAGAAATCAAGAAGGAGCATCAAGTGTTTATGGTTAACAGGACCACTAGTTTCAAGAAAAAGGGCAAGGGAAGGAAAGGGAACTTCAAGAAGAATGGCAAGAAAGTTGCCACTCCCGGGAAGAAGGCCAAAGCTGGACCCAAGCTTGAAACTGAGTGCTTCTACTGCAAAGGGATTGGTCACTGGAAGCGGAACTACCCCAAGTATTTGGCGGATAAGAAGGATGGCAAAGTGAACAAAGGTATATTTGATATACATGTTATTAATGTGTACCTTACTAATGCTCGTAGTAGCGCCTGCGTATTTGATACTGGTTCGGTTGCTCATATTTGTAACTCGAAACAGGAGCTATGGATTAAACGAAGATTCGCTAAGGACGAGGTGACGATGCCCGTCAGGAATGGTTTCCAAGGTCGATATGATCGCCATCGGCACGCTACCTCTACATCTACCTTCGGGATTAGTTTTAGACCTGAATAATTGTTATTTGGTGCCAGCATTGAGCATGGACATTATATCTAGATCTTGTTTAGTGCGAGACAGTTACACTACAAGAAACAGGTAATTTGCCGTCTGTGAATCCCAGACGGCAAAGACCTAAATCTAGACGGCAAAGATTTTGCCGCCAGGAAGCAGACGGCAAACTCAGAGGGCAAAGATAAGTCGACAAAGAATACTTTGCCATCCGCTTTTCATAAGGAAGACGGCAAAGACTTTGCCGTCAGCCAACTCTCTCTTTGCCATCAAGCGCGGTAGTAGCAGACAGCAAAGAAAACCATCTTTTCCATCAGCTAGACTATTCCTTTGCCGCCAGCCTCATACATCCCAGACGGCAAAGAATTTTTTATTATTTAAAAAAATAGGTAACAATAGTCCAGGTACAGAGGCCCTAGATGGTCGAAGGCATAGGATTTTTTTGCTCATAATAAAAACAGCTAATAACAAGGCGTAGGCAAAATCTTCACTTGCGTTTTTGCGTTTTAGTAGTTTGACAATCAATCGTTCACTAGTCTCACAATCATCTATGAAGACAAATAAATATCAGTTTAAACAGGGCTGCCAAGTTCACCCCAAAGCTTGCACGGCCACCTTCCGAGCACGACAGGCAGAAGCCGATGCGGCAAGCGGTGGAGCGACCCATCGATGGGGAGGAGACCTTCCAGGCACGACAGGGGACAGGAAGACCGCGCCGGGGGCGACGGAGGATGGGGCCGGCCATGCCGGTATCACGAGGCACCGACGCGGTTTCCTTTCAAAGAGCAGAGGCCGACGCGCTCAGCGGTGACCGGCGGCGCCAGGGCGACGAGGGACTGGGCCGGGGCGGCTGATGACGGGCCCCGCCGGACTGGCTGGTGACGGGGCCGGCCACGGAGGGAGGACGAGGGAAGGGGCCGGCCGCGCCGGTGGCGATGGGGGCCGGGCAGGCGGCGCTCGTCGGCGAGCAGGGATGGGGGACGGGGGACGGAGCTTGTGGCGACTGGGACGGGGAACGGGGCAGCCACGCCGGCGGCGACGGGTAACGGGGCGGCCACACCGGTGGCGACGGGGGACGGGCTGGCGGCGCTCGCCGGT
>NC_057794.1:21149282-21150954 GCF_018294505.1 Triticum aestivum
TTTTTGCCGTAGGTAAAAACAGTTCTTGCTAGAAGCCCATACAACCACGTAAAACTTGCAACAACAAAGTAGAGGACGTATAACTTGTTTTTGCAGGGCAATTTCTGATGTGATATGGTCAAGACATGATGTGATAATCGTTATTGTATGAGATGATCATGTTTTGTAAGTTATCGGCAACCGCAGGAGCCTTATGGTTGTCTCTTTATTGTGTGAAATGCAAACGCCATGTAATTGCTTTACTTTAGCACTATGTGTGAGTGATAGTTGTAGAAGCAATAGTTTACAAGATGACCACGATGCAACGATGGAGATCAAGGTGTTGAGCCGATGACGATGGAGATCATGACGATGCTTTGGAGATGGAGATCAAAAGCACGAGATGAAGATGGCCATATCATGACACATATTTTGATTGCATGTGATGTTTATCTTTTATGCATCTTATTTTTCTTAGTACGGCGGTAGCATTATAAGATGATCCCTTCAATAAATTTCAAGATAAAAGTGTTCTCCCTGAGTATGCACCGTTGCTACAGTTCTTCGTGTTGAAGCACCATGTGATGATCGGTTGTGATAGACTCTACGTTCACATACAACGGGTGTAAGACAGTTTTGCACATGCCGAATACATGGGTTAAACTTGACGAGCCTAACATGTAAAGACATGGCCTCAAAACACTGGAGATTGAAAGATCGAACGTGAATCATATAGTAGATATGATCAACATAGAGATGTTCACCATTGATGACTACCCCATCTCACGTGATGATCAGACATGGGTTAGTTGATTTAGATCACGTATTACTTAGATGACTTGAGGGATGTTTATTTAAGTGGGAGTTCTTAAGTAATTCAATTAACTAAACTTAATTTATCATGAACTCAGTATTTGCATATTATGTTTTAGATCAATGGCCCGTGCTACCGTTCCCCTGAATTTTAATGCGTTCCTAGAGAAAGCTAGTTGAAAGATGATGGTAGCAACTACACGGACTGGGTCTGTAACTTGAGTATTATCCTCATTTCTGCACAGAAGAATTATGTCCTTGATGCACCACTAGGTGAAAGGCGTGTTGCAGGAGAAGATGCTGATGTTTTGAACGTCTGGCAAGCTCGATCTGATGACTACTCGATAGTTCAGTTTGTCATGCTTTACGGCTTAGAACTGGGACTTCAAAGACGTTTTGAACGTCATGGAGCATATGAGATGTTCCAAGAGTTGAAGTTAATATTTCAAGCAAATGCCCGGGTTGAGAGATATAAAGTCTCTAACAAGTTCTATAGCAGCAAGATGGAGGAGAACAGTTCTGTCAATGAACACATACTCAAAATGTCTGGGTATTATAATCACTTGACTTAGCTGGGAGTTGATCTTCCAGTTGATTGTGTCATTGACAGAGTTCTTCAGTCACTGCCACCAAGCTACAAAGGCTTCGTGATGAACTACAATATGCAAGGGATGAATAAAACAATTACCGAGCTCTTCGCAATGCTTAAAGCCGGGGAGGTAGAAATCAAGAAGGAGCATCAAGTGTTTATGGTTAACAGGACCACTAGTTTCAAGAAAAAGGGCAAGGGAAGGAAAGGGAACTTCAAGAAGAATGGCAAGAAAGTTGCCACTCCCGGGAAGAAGGCCAAAGCTGGACCCAAGCTTGAAACTGAGTGCTT
>NC_057794.1:21151950-21160238 GCF_018294505.1 Triticum aestivum
ACCAGGGACAGGGTACGGGTGAAGGAGCTCGTCGCAGAATCGGAAGGCGTGCGAGGTCGTGGGGTGGGCTGCGTGCGGTCGTGGGGAGGGTTGCGTGCGGGGATAAGGGAGAGAGAACGTGTAAAGGGATAAGGCACAGACAGAGAACATGGTGGGGTCGGGGTGGGTGATAGATCAGGGAGAGAGAGGCGAGGGGTGGGCGGTGGCTGTGATGGTGCCACCTGATCGATCCACGAGATGTGTTTTCTCTTTGCCGTATGTATATTTTTTACAGATGGCAAAAATGTTACTTTGCCGTCTGTTAGAGAATACGTAGACGGCAAAGTCTTTGCCGTTTGTATTTTTTTAACAGACGGCAAAGTAACCTCTTTGCCGTCTGTGTTCTTTCCTGCAGACGGCAAAGTATGTTTTTGCCGTTAGTTGTTCTTTGCCGTCAGTAGTTGTCGGTAAATTTAATCTTTGCTGTCTGTCCCGACGAAATGCTGACGGCAAAGAGCAGTACAGACGGTAAATCTCCTGTTTCCCGTAGTGTTATTCATTTAAATCAGAAAATAATGGTTGTTCTATTTATATGAATAATATCTTTTATGGTCATGCACCCTCGAAGAGTGGTCTATTTCTGTTGAATCTCGATTGTGATGATACACATATTCATAATATTGATGCCAAAAGATGCAAAGGTGATAATGATAGTGCAACATATTTGTGGCACTGTTGTTTAGGTCATATTGGTGTAAAGCGCATGAAGAAACTCCATGCTGATGGGCCTTTGGAAACATTTGATTATCAATCATTTGATACTAGCGAACCCTGCCTCATGGGCAAGATGACTAAAACTCCGTCCTCCGGAACAATGGAGCGAGCTAATGACTTATTTAGATATATTAAAACTGAGCACCCTTTCAGCCCTTTCAGGCCATCGGCATTTCTAATCGTTAAATCGCCACTTTTAGTCGGTTTTGGCCGTCGGATTCCGTGTTTTATTCCATGTTTTCTCGCTAAGTGGGCTAGGCAGCTACTCCAGTGACAATTTCTAAGCACTCTGGTTCATTGGGCCTAGCCGCCCCACAAAGCCCACGAAGAAATTTACACTAGAGAAAAGAGCGAGCGACTACTCTCGAGAAACCCAGGTACGCCGCTGCCGCTATCGTCCATGCTACGTCGCTACCCCTCCCATCACGTGACCTCACCCCACCTCACCGCCGGCCTCCGGCCCTCCTATCCTCTCTCCCAAAGCCACCGACCTCATCTCCCACCCTCTCCTCCTACCTCATGAGAAGAGAAGAGGGAGATCGACCAGGTCAGGCGCCGACATGGCGGCGGCCAGATCCGCCACGGCCGCGACCACCTCGCCAAGGATCAGGATCTTGGCCACCACGGAGTTCGCGACCAACGACCAGTCCGTCCTGCGTCACCTTCACCGACACCGTGGCTCATCGGCGATGCGACCATGAACCAGGCCGCCACGAACCCCGTCGGCACTATCTTCAGTGAGAACTACCAACTGACTGTCACCTGCTAATTTCCCCTTTTTTGTTTTGTTTAGGGGCACTCTTTGTTTTGCACGGTAAGGGCAGTCCTTCTGTTATGTTAGTTAATCAAGTTTCTCAGGTTCATGGGTTTGTGTCACGGCGTTCTGTGCTTGTGTTGCATATAGATTTATCACAGTAGTATCGACAATGTAGACATGCCCAGAGCCTTGCATCCTTGCCATCTCATTCTTCAGTTGTCAAATGCTCAGTCAGCTATTCAGATTCCTGCATCTTTTTTTCCAGTTTTTTCCCATATTGATCTATGTATTATGGGGAATCCTTCAATCCAAGATGCCATAAGACGATATAGAAGTTTGGGATTAATTCTTGTCTGAAACATATAAAAAATACAAGTATGTACAAGTTGTTGGATGGAGGATTGGCCAGAATTCCGCTAGCAGTCAGCACAGGAGAACCAGGACAATGGCGGTGGAGCCTCGAGTATCAGAGCACCGCTGTCGTCGTTCCCGCTCTATAGACCACCAACTGGATTCACTGCTGCCTGGATGAAAGCAAGGGAACCAATCCAGATTCGTCTGATGTGTTCAAGAAATCAACAGTGTTGTCATACATGACAGGCTGATTAACAGGGTCAGTGGATAAACACCCATCTTCTTGTTAAAAGTAAAATAATGTTCTGTTGGTACATATTTGTGTATATGATGAGAGATGAAAAATCTGAGTTGTCATGCTTGTGCATTAGCATGGATCAGGAGTTTTAGCTGGTGCTTTTCAAGATCAATAAGACAGTGTTTGTTCGCTGATCCATTAAGTCCACAATGCACGTGTGTGCAGGAATTTTCTGTTTGTATTGTACAATGAAATTGTCTTTTTTTTCATTCTAATGTAATTACTATGGAGTTACTCACTCACTCCCACTCTTGTTTTTGGCATATTACTGGGACCCTGGAGAAAACACACTGTTTACCATTCTGTAGGAACCATAAGCAATATATGGCAAAGACATCTTCCTAATTGTAGAATCATGCACGCTTTGAGCGCTGCTATGCAGACGACTCATGGTGCACGATTCTTGAACAACAGTGCTAATCAAGACGTCCATGGCTATGAGCAAACTACGACATGCCAATGGATTCATCATCATCCATCTTTCGTCCGAACAAGTATCGTCTGCGTAGTAGTTTTGGCACGTTTTCTGGGCACACACGTACATATATCGTAATTTGTAAAACTAACAAACAGATGATTTAACAAGCCAGATCTACTCGAGCAAATGTACCCGCCACTTTCTTGAGACATTTAATTGCCCATAGAATCGTGCCGGCTTTGATAGCCGGGACTGGAAGGGACATTATCTGTCTTGTTAAAAGTCTTGATCGTATATACTAAGGTCATAGGACTCCACATGCTACCAGTTTCATATGAAAAACAATCTTCACAAAATCTGATCCCCACCTACGTCGACTCACATCCAAACCATTGGCATCCAATTACCTCTTATATACAACCTCCACCTGAGCCTAGGACTGATTACTTAGACCAGTATTATCCTTTTGTTAGATATATAAATATGTGTGCATAGGCGATCATTGATGTGGGAATGATGTTGATACTTTGTACACAATATGATCTCTGTTAATACGATAGTGCATTTCCCTCAACAATTTCCCTGTTCTTACTGGTCTTTGATCTTCTTTACACAAAACAGAATGGAATTCTTGGATTTGAAGAAATTTCCCTTGCATCTCCTGGCAAGAAAATTGACTTTACATTCAGAAAAGAATCATGGTATTTGCATGGATAGTTTACCTTTAAATATGGCTGTAGATTACAGAAAAAAATTCTACTATGAAAATGACACATAATAGAAAAGTCTGCACCATACAGTGGCACTTATACCTTGCATCTCCCATACGATAACTTGTACTATGAATTTCTGCTTAGAGTGATTAGATGGACCTGGAAGAAATGTACAGCCACTGGCACATTTTTGTAGAAGGTTATAAATTTGGAAATAAATTGTAGCGCCTGCTTTACTGTTATCTTCCATTTAAATTATAGCTTTTGATCTTGTCATCTTTACATGTCGTTTAACATCCTATGCAGCTTGACTTTGATTCAAAGTGCACGAACCTGAATGCAGGCATCATTTTGATTGGAAGGCCTTTCTTTTTTTGTTCTTTGGGATCAGCAAACATCTTTGTGTAATTCAATACCTGGATGGTTTTGGGCAGCTTTATAATTTGGTAAACAATACTGACAGCACACTTAATTGAAATATTTTGTGTGTTTCTTGTGCTCACCTTGCAAGACCTTAAAAACAAGATGACAAAGAATTTGGTATACATTTCCTAATTAAATGTCTGTCTTATATTGCAATTTATATTATTATCAATGATTGTTTGATGAATTAAATTTCTGTCTTATCAATGATTGTTTGATGAAATATATATTACCTTTTTAGCATAGTAAAGCTATGTTTAGAAGTATCCATTAATTAACTTGTGAGGAGATGAAAATCATGCTTACCCAATATCATAAATAATGAATGAACCTGTACAATAATCAGTTGGGTACCTTCTTTTAGTTTGAGGGGTTCATGATTTGGATAGTGTTTATCGATGCTGGTTTAAATCAGTGTCAATTAATTTGGATTGGAGGGAGTATCATGTTTTGTTGTGTCATATATATTATTGAAATCCCTACCACTCTATTGATAAAATGGACGGGCGCGGCAACGCGCGCCATCAATGATCTAGTTAGAAATAATACATACCGAGGTATGCGGTCCAATGAGTGTTGAGGCACGTGGCGGGTATCGTTATCTTCTGACCTTTACATATTATTTAAGAAAATATGGGTATATCTACTTAACGAAACACAAGTCTGAAACATTTGAAAAGTTCAAAAAATTTCAGAGTGAAGTGGAGAATCATCGTAACAAGAAAATAAAGTTTCTACGATCTGATCACGGAGGTGAATATTTGAGTTACGAGTTTGGCCTTCATTTAAAATAATATGGAATAGTTTCACAATTAATGACACCTGGAACACCACAGCGTAATGGTGTATCCGAACGTCGTAACCGTATTTTATTAGATACTAGTCATCGACCCATGACACTGCACCGGCTAGTAAACAAAACCATAGATTACATGAGGCTTTGTGTCTTCTGCGTGAATTATTTTACTATTAGATTATGGGAAAATAGAGAACTATGGTCCCAGTGCAATTGTTTGGTACACTTCCATTTGAAGTACATTTGTGTGAAATCCTACGTATAGATGTAAGCCACGCATATATAACCTCGATATGAGAATGGTCTAATTAATCACGACCATGGATTTTTTTATTAAACAAAGAAAATATTTTATAGATGAACGGGGGAGCTTTATCACACATGCGTCTCTGGACTGTGCCAGTGCAGCATTCTCATTCACCTTGCATAAACCATGTGTTAGACTGATCTGAACCCCTTGTGTTTGTGTGTATGATGGATAGTTAGAGTAGAATTCTGGACCTTTTAGGGAACACTTAAAGATCTTCAAGATAATCCATAACAATTGGATGAAAATCATAGTTGAAACAATTAAGTTAGTGAATGATTTCCTCATGGGAGATGTACTGTTATTACATGGGAATACCGCTATCAAATAATTCAATAATTAGCTATATAACGAAATCCACGTGGCGAGAGTTAATGAACAGATGGTTTTATTGTTGCGGGTTGGTTCTTCACATGTATGGACCTTAAACATTAACACTTCTTTGTGCCATGGGCACATTGTTTATCAATTAATATGGTGGTCCATTTAAGGATCTCTTACCGTGGAGGAAAAGGCAAAATTTACATAGTCATATATTGAACTAATGGATCTATCTGCAATGTGAATCGTACGATTACTTGACATGTCTAAAGCTTCCACTAGTAGAAAAGGGGGCAATGGCCAGGCCGGGTCAGCCCATTAGTCCCGGTTCTAACATGAATCGGGACCAATGGAGGTATTTGTCCCGGTTCGTGATCCCAGGGGGCCGGCCGGGGCCTCGTGGGCATTGGTCCCGGTTCGTCTGCCCTATTGGTCCCGGTTGGTGGGACGAACCGGGACCAATGGCCTCGCTCCTGGCCCACAACCATTGGTCCCGGTTGGTGGCTTGAACCGGGACCAAAGGCTCCCCTTTAGTCCCGGTTCACGCCACCAACCGGGTCCAATGAGGTGCCTATATATACCCCCTCGCGTAAGAGCAGAGCACACTGCTTTGTTTTCTCTGGCCGCCGAGGAGGAGAGGGCTTGGTGGTGCTCTAGCTCACCTCCTATGCACACAAGGTGTTCGATGGAATGCCTGAGCCACACTACTTAAGCTTTCTCCTCTCCAAACTCGACCTCCAAGCTCCATTTTCCTCAATATTTGTCTAGGTTTAGCGGTCCGTCACGCCCCGTCCCCGTCTTCACCGCCGTCGATCACCCGCGCCGATCTCATTGCCGGCACCACCGTGGTGAGCCTCTTGTTCTTATCTTCTTTCTGAAAGGAAAAATATTCTTACTTGTATGTTTGGATAGATACTTGTATTATTTTCTTACTTTTATTATTGCATCTTATATAGTGCGATGGTTTTGGTATCCGCCCCCGTCGGCCCTCGTCCTGTCTATGATTCGGATGTGGTATATATTATCTTTTCATAACTATTGGTTCATTTATTGTTTATGAAAATTATGCCGACCAACGTGACATAGATTTTATTTATCTAGGAGGTTGTTGAACCGGAAATTCCAACCGACCCTATTGTCGAGAGGTTAAATTTAGTTGAAGAAGAAAACAATTTCTTGAAGGAAAAAATAAAAAAACTTGAGGAGGAGAAGATGATATTGGAGTTCCATGTTGCGGATGTCGTCGATGATCACAAGATCAAGATGGATGCAATGCGCTTGAAGATTAGAAAGATTAGAAAATATGCCATTCATACCGAGGCTTGGTATCATTATGTCGTTGGATCAGTTGTTACCTTGGTTGCGATTATGATCGCATTTGTTTTCGCATTGAAATGTTTTATATAGTTTCAATGTATGGTTTAATTAATTTAGATGCTCTGCAGACATTATGTTGTTAGATGAGAACTATGTATGTACTTTGGTTTTTATGTTATGATGAACTTCTATTAATTTGGTCACTTAATTATCTATTCATGATGTTCTGTAATGATTTTTGACACACTTAATTATATATAATGCACGCAGATGAACCGGCAATGGATGTATGGTGACAGACACACCTCCGAGTACATTAAGGGCGTGCATGATTTTCTCGAAGTGGCTGAGGCAAACAAGCAGAATGGTTTTATGTGTTGTCCATGCCCTATATGTGGAAATACGAAGTCTTACTCTGACCGGAAAATCCTTCACACCCACCTACTTTACAAGGGTTTCATGCCACACTATAATGTTTGGACGAGGCACGGAGAAATAGGGGTTATGATGGAAGACGGCAAAGAAGAAGAGTACGATGACAACTATGTGCCCCCTGAATACGGTGATGCTACTGCACATCAAGAGGAACCAGACGATGTGCACGATGATGCTGCAACGGGCGAAGCTGCTGAAGATCAAGAGGAACCAGACAATGTGCCCGATGATGATGATCTCCGCCGGGTCATTGTCGATGCAAGGACGCAATGCGAAAGTCAAAAGGAGAAGCTGAAGTTCGATCGCATGTTAGAGGATCACAAAAAAGGGTTGTACCCCAATTGCGAAGATGGCAACACAAAGCTCGGTACCGTACTCGAATTGCTGCAGTGGAAGGCAGTGAATGCTGTGCCTGATAAAGGATTTTAGAAGGTACTGAAAATAATGAAGAAGAAGCTTCCAAAGGATAACGAATTACCTGACAGTACATACGCAGCAAAGAAGGTCATATGCCCTCTAGGATTGGAGGTGGAGAAGATACATGCATGCCCTAATGACTGCATCCTCTACCGCGGTGCCTACAAGGATCTGAACGCATTCCCGGTATGCGGTGCATTGCAGTATAAGATCAGACGAGATGACCCTGGTGATGTTGACGGCGAGCCTCCCAGGAAGAGGGTTCCTGCGAAGGTGATGTGGTATGCTCCTATAATACCACGGTTGAAACGTCTGTTCAGAAACGGAGAGCATACCAAGTTGATGCGATGGCACAGTGAGGACCGTAAGAAAGACGGGAAGTTGAGAGCACCCGCTGACACGACCTGTGAGCGGGGCTACTTTGACAAACAATATGAAGTGCGTAAATAACAATATTCATAATTTTATTTTATTACCATAATTTGTGTTGAGTTCCATTCATTCATAAATATATGTATTAACCCCCTTCTTAAAATTAGATGTTTCGGATGCGGGATGAACTCCTAGCACCAGATCGCATGCGAGCAATTCAAGAGGAATTGGCGGCATTCTTTCTTGACCACATGATCGCTGAAGACGGAGAATACTATGTGGACCACGTGTCTGTATGTTAGGCGATTATATTTGTAAAAGATAATTAATTATTATATATATGTAGTCGGTAGTGTCGGATAGATATACGAGAACTTGTTGTTCGACCAATCTCTCGGAGAAGGAGAGGTGGTCGATATCACTTCTCTCTGTATGCATATATGTTCATGACGATCTTCTGTTTCCTTGTTTGTTTACTAGCTAGCTAGCGTGTCTAGCTAGTCCTCTCTATACGTATGTATAGTACGTAGCGTCGACCAAGCACGAAGAAAAGAGAGGACATTTCTCTCTATTAATTAGCTAGCTAACACAATATATGAAACACCTA
>NC_057794.1:21160329-21172663 GCF_018294505.1 Triticum aestivum
CGTGTGGATGCCTATTGGTCCCGGTTGGTGCCACCAATCGGGACTAAAGGCCCTCCTGCCTGGGCTTGGCGCACAGGCCACGTGGAGGCCCATCTGTCCCGGTTCTGGACTGAACCGGGACTAAAGGGCCATGGCATTAGTACCGACCCATTTGTCCGGGTTCAGGAACCTGGACTAAAGGCCCTTACCAACCGGCACAGTAGGCCTTTTTTCTACCAGTGTTCGTACATCAATCTATGCACAGGCCAGCTTTTTCCCTCTTAAGAAAACTAATACATAAGTTGATATGTCCACGTATAGCTTCATTTGAAGGCATAAATAATAATCTTCATATCTGGTTGGATGATCTAAATATTCTTTATTGTTATTTGGCGTATAGTTATAGACTGGAGTGAGAGCTGAACTGGGAAGTGAAACAAAAAATTCTTAAATCCTAGACACAGTTCAAACCTAAATTAACATCGAGATGATCCTTTAGTATAATTAGTCCTACTTTGATAATATGGAGAAACCTGAATGCTCTTGGAGGACTCATTTAGTTGCACTACTTTCGTCAAAAAATATACAGTAAACAGTTAAATAGATTATTCCAAACTGTTCCAATCCTTTCAGTTTGGTTATATCAATAGAACTGACCTCGTCAATATAAACTAATGGTACTTGTCAGCCAACATGAATGGCTAATGAACTGAACAACAATATATAGTAGTGGATGCTAAAAATACGTAAAGTACTATTTTCACATCATACAGTAATGTAGATATAACAATAGTACCTTGGTTTTACCCATACTCATGACTGTCATAGTAATGTTACTGCGACGCCCGGCACAGACATTTGTTAGCTGCAATTGACACTGAGAATGCTTGACTGAACACACATATTATTTAGCAGTCTACATATGTATGAGTCAACTGGAAGAGGAAAATATACAGAAGTATTCTTAAAGCAAATTAAAAAATATGATCCATACCGTATCTCTTTTATCATACTTGAGAATACAAATATGAGCTAGAGGTATCATGCCGAACATTTTTTTTATCACATCCGCATCCGCTGAGAAGTGAGAACCCAAAACATCACATCAAAGATCAAACACACATTTTTACTTACTACAAACTGTAGCTGCAACTAAAAAGGTCCAAAGCAACATGGCAGTATTATTTAGACAGCTTGAAAATTAAGGGTTCTAAAAATCAAATAAGCCACTAAATCTACTAATATTTTTCGGTCGGAATTTGAGGGATCATGCAAACACCACTATGTGGAAAAACCAATGAGTAACAGCACGATGGAGATACTCAGTCTTGCTTGGAACTCATCAGCATAACGGTAGCTTCTGCTGGCAGGTTGCTTGAATTCATATAGGAACAAAGAAAAACTGAAGATATTCAAGCAGGAGCACCTAATCTTATATTTACTATTTGGAAGCACCATACGAAGTTCCACCTTCAAAATAAGATTAATGTCCGTCCAATCTTGAGTTTAACTGTCTAGAGCCATCAGATGAGGTCTCACGAGTCCATACGTCCTGTCCCACCTCCCACGTCCTTGGATGAGGTTTCATGAGTCCACACGTGATGTCCCACCTCCCACGTCCTTTCTACTTCCTCCGTTCCTAAATATAAGTCTTTGTAGAGATTCCAATATAAACTACATACGGATGTATATGGATACATTTTAAGTGTGGATTCATTCATTTTGCTCCGTATGTAGTCCACCTAGTGAAATCTCTATAAAGACTTACATTTAGGAACGGAGGGAGTAGCAATCTGTTCCACGAATTCAAAGAATATCTTCCTCCACGCCCAAAAAAAAGAGAGAACATCTTCCACGCTGTAGAAACCAAACAATCCGCGAACCAACCTGTGGTTGGATGGTTAGAGGGACTGTGGTATCCCCAGCCCACCAGAGTTCAAATCCTGGTGCTCGCAATTATTCCTGGATTTATTTCAGGATTTCCGGCGATGTGCATTCAATGGGAGGAGACGTTTCCATCGACGATGAGGTGCCTATGGTGACTTCGTAAATTTCAAAATGATATGCCGGCTCAGTCTTTCGGAGGTGCTCATAGGGGTAGGGTGTGCGCGTGTGCCTTCATAAGGGTGAGTGTATGCGCGTGTGTATGAACGCTTGCGTCTGTACTGTGTTAAAAAAACAATCCCTAGCGGACTCACCATCTACCCATGCAGCCCGGGCTCCTCCTCCTACTCCGGTGCTCCTCCTCCCGTGTCTTCTTCATGCTTCATGTCGTAATCTAATAATTATGATCCAGGCAGCCTCTCGCCGATCCGTTTGTCTGCAATCTTTGAGTCTCGACTGGGCCAAAAATGCCGCAAGCCATCTTGGCTAAGGATAAGGTAGTTCCAATCTTAGCTTTCATGCCGGATGAAACTGCAGTCCAATGCATTCGAGAAGGCGGTGCATTGATGGCAGTTTGTATTAGATCTGATAGTCACAAGCCATCTGGGCTGAGGATAAGGTAGTTCCAATCTCAGCTTCCATGCGTGACCAAACTGCAACTCAATTCAGTCGAGAAGGCGGTGCATTGATGGCAGTTTGTATCAGATTTGATAGCCGTCATTTTTGGTGAAGCCGCCAGATTGCAGGTATGCAAGGGGCAAGAAGTGAGTATGTTTTCGTTTTTTGAAGATTTTTTATGTTGTACTCTTGCAATTTGAGATTTGGTAAATGATGAGAAAGTACAACCAATAGTTATGTTCTGAGAGATTTTTATGATATGCTTTCTTTAGTTTCAGACCTACGTATTACTTGGATGGCTTGGATTTCTAGGTGCTACTGTTCAAGAATTCACCCGATTAATCAGTTAACGGGCCAGTTAATCGCTACTCATACCATGGCCGAATCGAATAACACCTATTCATCATGTTAACTTGCCAGGCCGATTAATTGGCTGGTTAGACCGATTAATCAGTTGTCAAGCCGGTTAATCCCAACCGGTACCAGTTTAATCCAGTTAATAGACCGATTCATCGATTAATCGCTACTCCTAAAGCGACTGAGCAGCTACCAGTTTACGCCCATCTGATGACCAAACATGATATGTGCATCTTTAGAAGCACAAACTATAATTTATTCTGATGGAATTTTTTTGATAGTGTGGTTCCAGACATGGATTGTATATGTATGCATTTAGGAGGTCAAGTTAACCTCTTGGTAGGATTTAATCATATTTTTCTTCTTGGTTAGTTTTAATATCGTACTTTTTAAATTTATGTACTATAAATAATTAAAACATAGGTGAGGTGATTGTTGTACAGTTTATGCAGCTGTTGTATGGATCTTGGACTTGCTTAGTAAGAGTTGTTATGTAATTAATATCTGACCAAATAACACTTAGAAACTTCATAGAATTTGTGTGTGCTGACCAAATCCATGATACTAAAGTATATGTTTCAAGAATGGCGCTAGTCGGATTCGAACCGAGATGCTTGAGCACTGCTTCCTAAGAGCAGCGTGTCTGCCAATTTCATGTAGTTCATATAAATATGTTATACATGCATATGCAGACTTTCATGCATCGTGAGCAGATAAGTTCAGTGTCCATTTGTTTCTTTAACAATATCAGAACCAGGCATACATCTCATATAATGGGTTATATATTAAAGGAAATAATCATGGTGTATGCTTCACATTCATATTTAAAGTGGGTCCCCTCTTTTCTACAATTCTTCTTTTTTACATAATATGGAAAATTCTGTAGCAAAAAAGGACGCTCACTGAGCACGTGTTACCGATTACGTAATGAAAGCCCAGGTGATGAAGATGATATCAAGTCGAGAACCGCCAACGAGGATGTATGTGGCTCGATGAGCTTCTCATCCAAGCCGGGTGCAGGTATTGGCTTCATACAATTCCATCTTCTTAACACTAATTTACTATTTTCACATCATGCATGGATGATGAGCTCATATAACTTCAGAGAGCATGGATCATACGATTAGTTGCAAGGGGGCTACGAGAAGAAAGGATTACTGATGCTTACCATACATTACGTATATAGGCGCACACAGTTTGTTATTGGTATGAATAAATATATGGTCTATGTTTTCATTTTCACCATATACGAAAGAGAGCAAAACCTATCATGAACAGGAGGAGCGAACTACATCTATTGAATCCATGATTTGCTATCTTATATCTACTAATTAGAGGCACTATTCATGATCTCTCATTAATCCACATCATTAAAATTAGGACAACGCTAACGCCCACACGTGTGGTGGGAGTCAAACCCGCCCACACGCCTATAACATAAAGACTATGCCATGTGATCACATGCATGCATGTGGGAATCTTTTCGAATTTTCAGTTTTTAAAATGTTTTATCTCTTAAATGAAAAATCCGATTGAAGATCCGTTTTCACCATTAAATCACTCGCAATGAGATCTTTGAAACTAGATCTCATATCAATATATTTCGACGAATTTTCTTTTGTTAAAAGTTGCCATGTCTATTGCACATGAATTGCCATGGTGTTTACACTGAAGTTGCCATGATATGTTTCAGCTATTTTCTTCTACATTTAAAAGTAATTTTGACATATTATAAAACGGGGAATTAAGAAACTAGACTTGCCATGCACCATAAACTAAAATTGCCATGATATATGCACTTAAAATTGCCATGGTTCATACAAAAATATATTTTCATGGTCAAAGTACTGGAATTGCCATCATAAAAAAACTAAAATTGCCATGCTCTACAAACTAAAATTGCCACATGGCAACTTTAGTTTAAGCACTATGGCAACTACAGTGTAAACATGATGGCAACTTTTAGGCAATTTTTTTTTCGTCGAAACATATCAACATGGGGTCTAGCTTTGAAGATCTCGTCGAGATGGATTTAACGGTGAAAACAGATTTTTGATTCGATTTTTTAATTAGGAGATAAAACATTTTTAAGCCGAAAACCAAAAAGATTTCTGCTGATGTCATCTGTTCATACGTGGCAAAAAGAGTGGTGATGGAGGTGTGTCGGCGATGTGCAAACGCCCACACGTGTGGGCGTTAGTTTTTCCGTAAAATTAATTAAACAGTTAGATTGTAAAATATACTACCAGGATAAAAAGACAACTTGCGTAACACAAATGGTGTTGTGCTATTAAAAACGCATCTGACATGTCCAACTTTTGTTAAAAAAACCAAGAAAAAAATCATGTAAAAAACAAGCAAACACGGAAAGCTTCACGTAAAAAAATAACGGAATCAATAACTCCCGAACGGCCTGCTTTTTCAGATCTCGTCCGGAACCTGTCCATAGCCACTGGATCAAAATGCACGGATCTCAAAGCTTATCCCCAGCCACGTCACCCAGAGTGGAGCGTTCGGGATCAGAGGCGGTCGTCGCGAACGAACCCACTCTCCACCGCTCACAGCCCCACTCCCCTATCCCATTTTTCCCACTCCTCTCCCCACATCCCAATCCTCGCGGTGAGGTCCTAGCCGGCGACCCGACGACGAGCGCGAGAGGACGGCGAGGAGAGGTCGGGGACGGACTCGTCCGACCGCTCCTCTAGCGACGGAGCGGAGGACGGGGGGCAACAGAGGTGGCGGGTGGAGCCTGTCGAGGGCCCGACGAGGTGAGGTCCTGGCCGGTGACGGTCTCGCCCAACCACTCCCCCAAAGACGGAACGGGAGGTCGTCGGCGTCCACATCGTCGTCGTCCGTGACGCTTGGGGATGGGCTCGCCTCCGCTGCGCCGCCCTCCGCTCAAGGAGGTCCACAGCGACGCGACCTGCACGGCGCGCCATCCCCGGCGACGCGCTCTACGCCCATTCCTCTTTGCAGGACCGGCGGCCGCAGCGGCCCACGAAGCTCGTCCCTTGCGACTCCATTCCTGTACATGGTCGATAGCCGTCAGGCAGAATCACCGGGGGCTGGGACGCATCGGCCTGCGCGACGACGCCATGAGCTGCCCGGCTTGCGTGTAAGGGTTGCTCACTGGCGACTAGCTCGATGGGGCAGCAGCAGCACGGATGGCTGTGTTGCACGCACAAGGTTGCTGCGACGAGGATCTGCACACTGTCGTCAGGCTCGACGGGAAGCACCAGCACCGGCAGCAGTGCGTGCTGCGATCTACGTCGCCTGCGACAGGAGCTGCATACCGTCGCCGGTATAGAGGGGAATCACCAGCACCTATTTTTCCTCTCTCGTCCGGAGGTAATCACCGATGCTCCATCCATCCTCCCCTGTTCTCTGTCGTCGCCGCAACTTGTAATTTCCTTTGCTGACTTCCTTTGGGAATCATAGATGATTGTAGAATCCACGATGCACATTTGTACAACCACGCCGGCGAGCTATATCATACGAGCACCCCGTACATGCCTGACAATTAGATTTTAGGATTTTTGATTCATTTTCCTGAATGTATGCAATCTTCTACACATATATACATGGCAATTTTTGGAGGCATTAACAGAAATTTTCTGCACGCCTTTTTCATGCACTACATGGCAACTCAGGATTTTTTCCCCTCATGTTCTGGTTCTAAATGTGTGGCATCTTTTATACATAACACACAGGAATTCTTGTAGTCACTACCTGACACTTTTTTTATGCTCTCCGAGTGCACTACATGGCAACTCAGGTTTTCTGCTGTATTGTTTCTGAATGTGTGGCATCTTTCCATGTCAATTTTTTGAGGCGTCGTTGAATTGTAAAACAAAAAACGATGGTTGAGGTCAGAAAATTTTCAATGCTCACACCCCGTCCCCGACGTGCTCCACATGCCCGCATTGGAAGTAGTGGTTCCCCGGTTAAGGAGCTTTGCGAGTTTCAACTACAAGTGCTGCTATCTCTCCTACTGTTTTTGGAGATGCTCTAGCTATTTACCTTTTGTTGTACAGATGTGAGTATATGTGTAGATGTGTGATCTTTTTGTAGTTGCTCTATCTCATGGTACTACCGCTACAATACATGACAAATTCCTGAAAATTGATAATTCTGGTCCATGGCAAATTTAATAGGAAATGCTCCAAAAGATGACAGTTTCTTGTGAAATGTCATGGCATGGTTTGAAAAATCATATGGCAAAATTCGAAACTTTTGTTTAATCAAATATGACATCTTTTAGAGCCAATTGTATCTGTCACATGGCATTTTTAAGAACAAGTTTTGAACATTGGCATTGCAAAATTCAGAATCAGATCCTAATTTGCCATCTCTTTCATAAGGAACAAATCTTCTAAATTTGCCACGTGGCCATGGAAAATTTGCTAATTTTGCCATCTCTTTTTTCACAAGAACAAATATTTTTACAAACCTTGGCTTTTTACTTGATGGACCATGGTGAATAACTTTTGGAACATGATGAAATATTTCTAGAACATGACTAATTTGTTTCACAAACTATGGCCAATTAACTTTATGTATCATGACAATGAAATATCATTGCAAATTTATTTATTTTCACCATGTCAAATTTAATTTTTCACCACGGCAAATTTTTTGTAGTTACTTTTACACTTTAGTTTGTTCGTACATACTACCCCCGTCTCAAAGTTCTTGTCTTAGATTTGTCTAGATACGGATTTATCCCATGGCAAATTTAAGACAAGAATTTTGGGATGGAAGGAGTACCATGGGACTTTTTAATAGTTACCATGGTAGTTTTACTGTATGGCCTTTTGATATTTAATAACGTTTCATGGCAAATTTATTCTACAACCCATGGCAATTTTCTTTCAAATAACACGACAATTTAATATGCATTTTTTTCACAATGGTTTTTTGATATGTCATAACTTTTAAGAACATGGTATTTTTTTTCTTTCTAGCATGCCAAAACTTCAGTTTCTTGCGATGGCAATTTCGAGCTTCATTTGCCATCCCATTTTTTTACTCTTTTTTTGCCATGTCAAAATTTCCTTTATTACGACATGGCAAAATTACCCTTTCAGTTTTGCATTGGAAAATTTACTCGCACATACATGGAAAATTTACTTCAACATTCATGGCAACAAATTTCCTTTTCATTGCCATGCAATTTTTTTTACTGTTTTTAGCCATGTCAAATTTACCTTCTTTTTTTGTCATGGCAGAATTTACCTCTTACTTGCCATGTCAAAATAAAGGAAAATTCATGGAGCATGGCAAATTTAACCATTAAATACTTGAAATTTTTCTATTACATGCTATATGTGGCAATTTTTACTCTTTTTTGCCATGTCAAACCTTTACTTTTTTGTCATGGCAATTTTTTTACCTTAATTGCCATGGCAACTTTACTTGTAAATACATGGCAATTTTACTTTAACATAGATGACAATTTTTTGCCACGGCAAAATTAACCTATCTATTTGCCATGGAAAATTTAACCTTTATATTGCCATGGCAATTTCCATTAAACATACATGGCAAATTCACTTTTTCTCGCTCATGGCATTTTTACTTCTATGGAGCATGGCAAGTTTGACTTTTTTTTCTGCCCCTACTATTAAACAAAAGATGTTGCATTTTTGTTTCTGCTCCACATGATGGCAATGTTTAATGCACATTTTTTAGATCTTCATTTATATAGTAAAAATAGCATACAGTTTTACAATCCACATTTCCTGCCATCATGATATAGATGCAAAATTGACATGAACTTTTTCTTTTTTGCCATTAGAACAACAACAACAAAGCCTTTAGTCCCAAACAAGTTGGGGTAGACTAGAGGTGAAACCCATAAGATCTTGCGACCAACTTTCTTTTTCGCCATTGCATAAAAAAATCTTTTTTTAGCATGGCAATGTTTTTTCTTGTAAAGATGATTGCATTTTTTTGACTTGACGTTTTGGTAGTAGAATGTTTTCATTTTTTTCTATCACGACAAATTTATTTTTAGACCTTTTCAATTTCTTTTCAGAGTATGGCAAAATCTGGCCTTTTTATTCACAACCAAAAGCGACCTTTCTTAGTCACAGTAGGTCTTAGGAAAACTGGGCTTTATTTCTCTTTTAAACGAAAAAAAGCCTGGGGCAATGGTGTTCGGGCTGGGTTCTTCTTGTCCCGAACGACATCGTTCGGTCGTTTGCCTCCCCTATCACGAACGAGTCGTTCGGTCTGGGGCTCTCGCACACCGAACAGTCGGGAGTTATCGGGGTCCTTTGTTTTTGCCATCAATGCGTGTTTTTATGACTATGGCAAATTTTCTTTCTTTCTGCATATTGTCAAAATTAATTTTTTTTTGCGACCATGGCAAATTTAGTTCTATGCAACCTGGCATTTTTTGGTGTGCAGACCATGGCAATTTCTTCACGCCCACGGCTATTTATATTTGAACAAATTTCAAATTTTCATGCAACCATGGCAATTTATTTCCTGTAGCATGGCAACTTTTTATTTTTATTTTTTGTACATCATGAAATTTTTCCTAGTTGCCATCTATCATGGCATTTTTCTTTTTCTGTAGGTACTGTAGCCTCAACAATTATAACAATTGATGGCAATTTCTAGATTTTTGTGGCAATTTTATTGTACAATTTTTTTTTCTCAGTTTTCATGTTGGGCTGTTTTCGTGTATTTTCCACTTTTTAAAATATTTTTCGCAAAGGGACTCGTTTGGGCAAGCAAGCCTAGCAAAAGACCCACCTGATGTGGATTTGGTGGATGGTTCGGACTGGGGAGAGATGGCAACGAACACAACTGTTCGGTCGTACTTCCCTGCTGCATCGAACGATTCGTTCGGATCGCTCACCTCCCAGCCCGAACGTTCGGGAGATATCGACATCCAAAAATAAGCCCCCACCCGTTCCACAAATTAAGAAGAAAATCACCCCTTTCTCAAGAAAAAAAAACAAACGCCCCTAAAAGAAGCATAACCTCCTCACGTAAAAAGAAAAAAGAAAAGCACCCACCCGATCCCCACAAATTAAGAAGCAACATCAGGATAAAAGGACAATCTTTTTAGGGTCCCGATAACTGCCACACGTGTGGGCGAACTATGTCACACACCACACACACGCCTTGTCCTACGTGGCACAGAAAATCAGCCAGATTGTGCCAAGATTCGTGCATATAATACTGGGAGATGATGGATGCATGTGGTCAAGATGATCAACGCCCACACGTGTGGGCGTTAACATTTCCGTCTTTTTAAGGGGAGGATAAAAGGACAACTTTTTTTTAGGGAGATAAAAGGACAACTTGCATAATGCAAATGATCCCGTCAAATAAAAAACGCATCTGACATGTCCAACTTTTGCTAACCAAACCAAGAAAAAAAATGTAAAAAAACAAACAAACAAATAAGGAAAGTTATTTGGAAAAAACAAGGAAAGCTTCGTGCAAAAAAAGGAAATACCCCACCTGTTCCCACAAATTAAGAAGCAAAATCACCTCACGTGAAAAAGGGAAAGCAGGCTCCCGTTCCCACAAATTAAGAAACAAAACCGCAATTAAAAACACTGATAAACTGTCAAAACAAATCCCAACCATAAAAGGAAAAAGAAATCAATGATCCGGCTGATTGCCTGTGATATAAAAAATAAGCAAATTTACGTAACACAAATTATCCCGTCCTATTATATATATGAGACAAAACGGATCTCACACGTCCAACATTAGTCCAAAAAAAAAGAAAGCCTCACGTCATCAACAAAGAAAAAAGACAAGAAAAGCTTCACGTCAACCGATCCCCACAAGTTAAGAAGCACCACCAGGATAAAAGGACAATCTTATATTTACTAATCGGAGGCACCATACAAGGCTCCACGTTAATCCTCAAAACTAAACAAACTAGTAGACCGCCCGTGCGTTGCTACGGGCTACAATACAGTGCATATAAATAAATTAAACAAATGACTAAAGTTGTCTTCAAGGTCGAACTCATTTCTCCCTTGTATATTTGGGCCTGTTTGGACATTTCTCCCTTGTATATTTGGGCATGTTTGAACATCAAACGGACGGCCGGTAGGCTCTCCAAAATTCAGCTGTGTGGACAGTCGCTGCAACATAGCTAACACTTGATTTGTAATCAACCACTCTCTTCCCATAACATCTTTTCTTCCTGTCATTATAGCCCAATTGTTGAGCTCCCTCCATAGTCACACATTTCCTCACACCGCCAACCCGTCAACCATGTTGTGGGACACCCGAAGACAACCGTCCTTATCGTCGCCCTATCGCTGGGAGGGACAAAGAGGGAGGCATAAACATACACATATGTAAGTTAATTCATTATTTCATTAATTAATTATTTAATATGATGTCTTGTATCCTCTACATGAACAAAAAATACAACAAAAATATTGTCTTCATTCTACATAATGAAATTGAAAATTTGTGAACAAAATCACAAATAAGTGTTGAAAAGTAAGAAAACACGAGGATCCTTAAATTGGTGACACAAATTACATGATACTAACTCCTTCCATATACATAGGTCCCCTATCAAAATACTGAGAAAAAAGAGAAGTGATTAATGCCCGTCTCATGGGCCTCGCATACTTGGACACACCATTTAAATGAAATCCATATATTAGCTAAATTATAAGGTGCTTCCAATCAAAACAAAACATGTATAAGGGAAGGGGCTACTACAACTTGTACAGTCCCGAGCCACCACGCTGCTAACACACTCATTGTCGAGTGTATGCAAGTCATCTCTTCCTCTCCCCATCAAAAGTGACATGTTCAAACTCCAAAGTCGATGGATTGGATCCTTCAATGCGAAGACACCAAATTTTGAGCTCCAAGGTGCAACCTTGCAGCCTTCATGGCCAGAGAGGCCAGATATAGTGCACTTTTGAGAACGAGAAACATTCACATGATGCAGTATATTGGCCAAGGTAGTATACTATCAAATTTATATCCGATTATATTTTTATACCTCTCATAACATAGAGATTGACAAGATATGATGATTATCACTTGAGAATATATACCAGCAACAAAAACATCCACAAAATATAAACACATATCACTATTAAAAAGGTAAAACTTTGAGACACAACAAAACACTATATGCCTAGATGTAAAAAATGACAAAAGGAGAATAGGAATAAATATGAGGATGTGGAGTATTTGAACCCGAGCTGACATGCTCCTTGATGAACAGTAAAATCCTAAAACACAGTAAAAAAAATAATTTTTTATAGACATTTATGAAAGTTTTTACTTCTTGCAAATGTTTTTGATGACACGACATTCGTGTAGCTCTGGGCAAAAAAAAAATCGACGCTCCAAAAGATTTGTTCTCGGAAGCATTTTGGAGCATCGATTTTTTTCTTTTTGTCCAGACCTCCACCGATGTTATTTCATCATCAAAATTTGCAGGAAGTTAAAAATTTCATCGATGTTTAAATCCAGAATTTTTTGAATTCTT
>NC_057794.1:21173765-21174413 GCF_018294505.1 Triticum aestivum
ACAGAATAAAGTTACCGCTAATTAGAAGCTTGTCATCTTCCCTGAACATGAATTGTAATTTCTAGATTGGAATACCTATGAGTTTGCCATTTCTTATGATAAATGTAAATTCGAATACTGAATGATAATTTTGTTCATAATTCTGCATTAAGTTTCTAAACCAGAATTTTGCATGCATACACAAAATAGTTATGTAAAATTTTGTTAAGTGACAAAACATGGTAAATATGGAAGATGGTAGAAACTGAAGTACATGATTGGAGATAATTCAAATGTTTATAGCCAACAATTTTGAACATGTACACACAGTGCTGAACTGATAGGAAGCAAAACTCACCTGTGGTCTAAGACTTCTCGTCACCAGGCACATCTCCTCTTCGCGTGAACGGCCTTCGGCGTCGCCAAAGCAATAACCTCCAACTCGGTGGCATCAAGCTCAACCACCTTGCCCATAACCTTCACACGGTGTGGTACGAGTACGAACCAGTGGCGGAGCCAGAAAATATCTATAAGGGAGGCAAAATGCTACTAAAACAGGTTGGGGAGGGCCAAAGTATTGAAAAATAGTTTTTAGCAGCAAATTAGTACTAATTTTGCCACTGTTCATAGCAAATTACACGCAAAATCATGGTGTTAGGGGGGGGGGGG
>NC_057794.1:21174522-21175351 GCF_018294505.1 Triticum aestivum
CAGCTTAGGACTTTGTACAACTAAAATCATTAAGTTGACAGTTGATCAAGCACAAACATAGACATGGAGAGAGAAGAATAAAAATTCTAATATATTCACCTGATTGTACCAATCATCGTCTTCGTATTGTCCGCAATGAACATTTGTTTCACCGGGAAGTGGACCCCCAAATCTATTGGCTTGTCTGTCATGAACCCTCGCCACAGATGGATTGCAAGCTATAAATTTAAGTTTTCAGAAAGGAAATGTCATGAGACCATTGCCCATCAGATCTTCATTGCACCACAGTGAACACATGAGAAGCATCAAACTCTCAATGGACTTGCGTGGTTGATCCATGCATCCTTGGTGGGCTGCTTCTTGGGTCCTCTGATGATAACATTCCCAAACAACTCCTCTGCATCCTCCGGCATGGTTGGCCACATGCCCCTATCGAGGTCTAGTATTAAGGTTGGCCTTTGGGCTGTGGGTACAAAAATCTATATTAATTGTTAAAAATGCAAAGAAATCATAAATATGATTCATGCATAGACATCTTGCTGAAGAGGACAATCTGACAGAGATGGAAAAGAGGTGTGAAGGATGGATTCTCCTGGCTATCATTTTCATCACCAAGGGTGCTAGTATAGGGAGGATATGGAGGAGGTACTCGTGCTCACCGCAGGTGACCATCCCCGACCGGCCATGAATCATCTCCTCGCAGTGTGATGGAACTGACCATCCCCAACCGGCAAAAAGACAAAGAAAAGCTGAAGAACCACACCTGCATTAGTGCATCGTCCCGAGCACGACACAGATAGACGAACGCCCTTGAGGTCGGGGCAGAGCG
>NC_057794.1:21175529-21176167 GCF_018294505.1 Triticum aestivum
GCATCTGCGCAGCCGCTGCTCCTTCCCCTCGCTGCTTCTCAGGTTGTTGTGGCCTTTCCTCTTTACCTTCGCTCCTCAACTTGTGCACCGCATTTTCCACCTGGTCTGGCCGCCCCCGCCGACCCGGGATCGTTCCAACGCAATATTTCCGTCGGTATTCTGATAATCTGCAGAAGAGGTTGTGAAACATCATCAGCCATCAGGAGTGTACCCTGCATACAGAAGACCAAGATTGGTTCGTGCGTATAAAACAGAAAAAATTATGGATACATTTGAACATACAGAAGACCAATCTAATTTGCTTGTAACAAAAAAAATTATGTGTATCTTATATAAGAAGAAAATCTACACAAACAGAACAGGGAAAGAATGAAAGTTTCGTAGGCGAAATTGTATTTGTCCTTATATTGGCAGGAACAAACAGAACTGTCTCAAACTACGACATCCAGGGTAGCACATCAAAAATAAAGGGACCACAATAAACATAAAAGCACTGAAGATAGAGAAAAATATACCCGCATTCTCCTTTCGAGAGTAAGTCTTACAAAGTAAGATCATCCAACTTCTTCTCAAGTTTATTCTTCGCCTCCCGGATTGCACCAGCTACATTTGCAGTCTGAAGAAGCAATCATGCATAA
>NC_057794.1:21180251-21181822 GCF_018294505.1 Triticum aestivum
CCAGGGGAGCCCAATGGATCAGAAGCTGGGTGCTACACCGGACGTGCTTACTAAGTAGCCATGCAAAATTTCAGCGTACAATTTTTCTTTTCTCAACGTCCAGTGAAGATATTCATTTGTCTTCCCACTATTGCCATGTATAAATTGCTAACTGCATGGATAGATATCTACAATATGTTAGAACATGCATGATATGAATATGTTCTAATTTATTTGCAGCATGCACCTGCAATTCTTCCCAGATGCTTTCTGAATAATGCTCATCATGACATATTAGAACAGAATTCTGTTGCTTTTGGGGCTTCTTGCTTTCTCATCATACAAACAACAGGAAGCGAACAAGAGTTGAAGTAAATTTTATGCACTGATGTGTGTGGCATGTCAAGCAAATATACTATAATGTTCATCCAATGGTCAATTTTTTTTTGAAACAAACAAATTATGCGACTAGATTACATGATGTAGCAAGGAGATCTTACAAGGCGATGTCAAATGGATTTTACATTCCAAATGGTGGAGAAATAGACTGGCCTATGCATACAGAATTACAGAATAAAATTTTCCATGATCTGTGTACTTGATGTGGAATCTCCGTTAGTATATTAGTTCATTCCTAGAACTTTTGTTCAGCTTCAGCAAAAAGGATAACTAACTACCATATCAAATTCGACCAACTGAATCGCACATTCAGGACTTACTTTTTAGATATTGTTAAGTTTCACCCAAAACATCAATAGGAAATCCTGTGCTTAATCCTTTTTTCATCATGGAACAACTATAATAAATTGTAATTCTTGGTTCTATTTTCCCAGCGAAAACCAAAAAAATTGTGCATCGAAACATGGATGTGTAGGCTATTATGTAACTTGACCAATATGATTATTCTTCTGTATTACAGACATTAGTGTATGTTCTACAATCTACATGTTGTTGTTTTTCTGTCTCTTTTAGGTCAACCCACATTTCTTTTAGGTCAAACTGAATGTTGTTTGGTGTGGTGCTTTGTATATAAAGCGGGGCGATAGGCTTTTTCAGTCATGTGAGGTACGTGAAGTGCTTGAGCTATAAGAATACGTGAACTATGTACATATCTAATGATACTATAATCTATCACCCGCAGTTCGTGTGTTCTTATTTATTTAGATGTATACTAGCAAAAAGGCCCATGCGTTGCAACGGGAGAAAAAAACTTCTCGTGTCTCTAGTTCAGTAAATTTATTTTAAAACAATGACTTATATTGAATGATACATAAATGCTTTGAATAAAAATTAGTCCAAACCCTTGATTTTGTGATTAAACAGGGCATCAATTGCATGTAGTCCTCAAAACTAAACAAATTGTTCGTACGATCTCTAAGTTAATCATCTAGAGCCGTTGGATGAGCTAACTTAGGAGTCCTAGGCTAATATCCCACGTATAGCACTTTTAGGGAAAAAAGGATGAGGTAACTTAGGAGTCCTAGGCTAATGTCCCACGTATAGCACTTTTAGGGAAAAAATTGGCTGCTATCCCACGTGCAATTAGGAGTCCTAGGCTGATGTCCCACGTATAGCTCTTTTAGAAAAAAAAA
>NC_057794.1:21181832-21183676 GCF_018294505.1 Triticum aestivum
TTATAATTTTTCTATAATACCCTGCTCAAATCATTCATGTTATGCTCACAACTTTCAGATTTCAGTTCTTCCATTGATGTTATGGCTTCAACAGAAAATAGTCGTATTAGACATTGAGGACAATCAGGAATAGGTGGTACTGCTAATGTTTACTGTGTTACTCTATGATCTGTTCCACTTTCTCATGTTTTACGTAACATACTTATATCATGCTTTTAGAATAGAGCCCGCAGAGGAAAATACACTAATATTTTCAGTTATTTCCTGCAGGAGCTTAAGTATATATGTGATCAAGTTCCGATCTTTATAGATAAGTCACTTGATGAGTTATACTAGGAACCTTTTAGGATATTTGTATATTTTTAGTTATGCTATCATATAGGCTATTCACAGTTTTTGTCAGATCTAATTAAAGCAGAACGAAACGTACTGAAGGTATGTTCAGCTGTGCGCCATGCCGAATTATTATTTTTCCGGTACAAATACCAAATTACTTACGTATTTTGTGATGCTTCCCAGTGCTCTTTGCTCTCCTGAAATACCTATGGGTGAGGCAATATATTTCCACGTGTATATATCGGCATTGCTGTTTTCAAAAATTGACATAGAGGATCTCTTTTACATGTTTCTTCTTCACCCTGCTTGGGGGCTTAATTGCCTTTCCTATGAATGAACAAATGGCAAGACATACAAAGCACAGTTCGGCACATCTGAATGACAGTTTTTGTGCGTTATACCTTTATCCATCTCACAGATCCACCCTTCTATCTACAGGAAAATATATCATTTTTTCCTACTGCTAAGGCAATCTATCTACACACACTATATGGATTATTTTTACTTCAAACAGAGTACTCTATATAATTTTAATATTTATGCAAAACTGTTTATTCGGTTAAATGTTTCCTTTTCTAGAGAGAGAGTGAAAACTAGCGTAGGGCAGGTTATATGGGTAGAGCAATAGAATAGCTATGTATTGGTAGTTGGCCAGCAACGTTAATCCTAGAAAACTTCTAATATTAGTCGTTAGTTCATAATCTTGCGGTTAATATACGATGATAGAAAAAGGTGTTCTATTTCTATACGTGTTGGAGAGTCCAAGATGTCTTAAGCAATCTATCTCTCCTTTTTCTTTTTGCAATCCACTCTATCTCTCCCTTTATTCTAACTGTGGTACGTAAACATATGCATGTACTACAACCACACCTTATTGATTTTCTTGATCAACTCAGCTGATTTTTTTGTCCGATGGGAAAGTAGTGGCTGAACCCCTCCTCGGTGCACCACGCAAGAAAACATACCAAAACATTTTGAAAAAATCTGAAACTTTGTGAAAATGATCATCAACAAACGTCCGATAGCAGAACGAACCAGTGCTAATATGTCGAAGGACGAGTCGATCTGCACGCTGCCGTCGGCCAGGGGAGCCCAATGGATCAGAAGCTGGGTGCTACACCGGACGTGCTTACTAAGTAGCCATGCAAAATTTCAGCGTACAATTTTTCTTTTCTCAACGTCCAGTGAAGATATTCATTTGTCTTCCCACTATTGCCATGTATAAATTGCTAACTGCATGGATAGATATCTACAATATGTTAGAACATGCATGATATGAATATGTTCTAATTTATTTGCAGCATGCACCTGCAATTCTTCCCAGATGCTTTCTGAATAATGCTCATCATGACATATTAGAACAGAATTCTGTTGCTTTTGGGGCTTCTTGCTTTCTCATCATACAAACAACAGGAAGCGAACAAGAGTTGAAGTAAATTTTATGCACTGATGTGTGTGGCATGTCAAGCAAATATACTATAATGTTCATCCAATGGTCAATTTTTTTT
>NC_057794.1:21183686-21185688 GCF_018294505.1 Triticum aestivum
AAAAAAAATCCCTTTGCAAACTTCTTCCTTCGCCAATCCTGCCGGTGAGAGAAACAGAGCCCTAGCGCTGCTCCTCCTCATCCGGTTAGCAACAACCATCTAAAATGTTCCAACCAATCTCTTTTCAATCTTCATCCATGTTGGATCGTCACTACCCCAACACCCCAACGAAGATGCAATCCATGTTGACTGACGAGAAGGCGTTCAATCCCCTCAACTTCAAGACCTAAGCAAACTCCAATTAAATGGAAGATGTAATGCAGAAGGAGGCACATCAAACAAGTTGGAATCAGATCGGACATCCACCATTGTTGGTGAAGCTTCAGATCAAGTAGAGGAACTATGAGCAGAGAGATGGCGCCACCCTACATTATTAGAGTTTGTCCCCGGTCACTCCTATCCGTACACTGCAGGCAAGTACTCCATTATCTTTAAATCTCTGATGTACTCTACCTCCCGTTATAATCACAAACTCCCAATAAATCTTATTTATCCAAAACAGATGATTAAAAACATTGAACCTGTAGATGCCCATCTAGAGCACTGTAAGGAACGAGGACGACCACCAGGGGTGGTCTGCATCTCCTCCCGCGGCAGCACGCAATCCCTGCAACAGTGTTTGCACAAGTTAGATTGATCCCGTTGCTCTACATACTTTGTATCTCTCCACCTTCCAAGTTCTGGCCATGCATCAATCTAGCGTCTTCAGTTGATGAATTTATCCATGATGGTAGATACAATGGAGGAGGTGTACCGATGGCTGTTCGATTTCTATTGGGTGCCTGCTGCAATCAGTGACGTTGCTAAGGAATGAACTGCAGTAGACTAGCCATGACGGGCTCTATTATAAAAGCATGATATCAGTGACATAGCTATGTGTCCTTAATTATCTGCCTGACAATACATTTACTTTTATAATTTTTCTATAATACCCTGCTCAAATCATTCATGTTATGCTCACAACTTTCAGATTTCAGTTCTTCCATTGATGTTATGGCTTCAACAGAAAATAGTCGTATTAGACATTGAGGACAATCAGGAATAGGTGGTACTGCTAATGTTTACTGTGTTACTCTATGATCTGTTCCACTTTCTCATGTTTTACGTAACATACTTATATCATGCTTTTAGAATAGAGCCCGCAGAGGAAAATACACTAATATTTTCAGTTATTTCCTGCAGGAGCTTAAGTATATATGTGATCAAGTTCCGATCTTTATAGATAAGTCACTTGATGAGTTATACTAGGAACCTTTTAGGATATTTGTATATTTTTAGTTATGCTATCATATAGGCTATTCACAGTTTTTGTCAGATCTAATTAAAGCAGAACGAAACGTACTGAAGGTATGTTCAGCTGTGCGCCATGCCGAATTATTATTTTTCCGGTACAAATACCAAATTACTTACGTATTTTGTGATGCTTCCCAGTGCTCTTTGCTCTCCTGAAATACCTATGGGTGAGGCAATATATTTCCACGTGTATATATCGGCATTGCTGTTTTCAAAAATTGACATAGAGGATCTCTTTTACATGTTTCTTCTTCACCCTGCTTGGGGGCTTAATTGCCTTTCCTATGAATGAACAAATGGCAAGACATACAAAGCACAGTTCGGCACATCTGAATGACAGTTTTTGTGCGTTATACCTTTATCCATCTCACAGATCCACCCTTCTATCTACAGGAAAATATATCATTTTTTCCTACTGCTAAGGCAATCTATCTACACACACTATATGGATTATTTTTACTTCAAACAGAGTACTCTATATAATTTTAATATTTATGCAAAACTGTTTATTCGGTTAAATGTTTCCTTTTCTAGAGAGAGAGTGAAAACTAGCGTAGGGCAGGTTATATGGGTAGAGCAATAGAATAGCTATGTATTGGTAGTTGGCCAGCAACGTTAATCCTAGAAAACTTCTAATATTAGTCGTTAGTTCATAATCTTGCGGTTAATATACGATGATAGAAAAAGGTGTTCTATTTCTATACGTGTT
>NC_057794.1:21185698-21188495 GCF_018294505.1 Triticum aestivum
ACATTTCTTTTAGGTCAAACTGAATGTTGTTTGGTGTGGTGCTTTGTATATAAAGCGGGGCGATAGGCTTTTTCAGTCATGTGAGGTACGTGAAGTGCTTGAGCTATAAGAATACGTGAACTATGTACATATCTAATGATACTATAATCTATCACCCGCAGTTCGTGTGTTCTTATTTATTTAGATGTATACTAGCAAAAAGGCCCATGCGTTGCAACGGGAGAAAAAAACTTCTCGTGTCTCTAGTTCAGTAAATTTATTTTAAAACAATGACTTATATTGAATGATACATAAATGCTTTGAATAAAAATTAGTCCAAACCCTTGATTTTGTGATTAAACAGGGCATCAATTGCATGTAGTCCTCAAAACTAAACAAATTGTTCGTACGATCTCTAAGTTAATCATCTAGAGCCGTTGGATGAGCTAACTTAGGAGTCCTAGGCTAATATCCCACGTATAGCACTTTTAGGGAAAAAAGGATGAGGTAACTTAGGAGTCCTAGGCTAATGTCCCACGTATAGCACTTTTAGGGAAAAAATTGGCTGCTATCCCACGTGCAATTAGGAGTCCTAGGCTGATGTCCCACGTATAGCTCTTTTAGAAAAAAAAAACGTAGGCTGTTGTCTCACGTGAAATTCTTTTAGAATAGAAGAAAAAAAAATCCCTTTGCAAACTTCTTCCTTCGCCAATCCTGCCGGTGAGAGAAAAAGAGCCCTAGCTCTCCTTCTCCTCATCCGATTAGCAACAACCATCTAAAGTGTTCCAACCAATCTCTTTTCAATCTTCATCCATGTTGGATCGTCACTACCCCAACACCCCAACGAAGATGCAATCCATGTTGACTGACGAGAAGGCGTTCAATCCCCTCAACTTCAAGACCTAAGCAAACTCCAATTAAATGGAAGATGTAATGCAGAAGGAGGCACATCAAACAAGTTGGAATCAGATCGGACATCCACCATTGTTGGTGAAACTTCAGATCAAGTAGAGGAACTATGAGCAGAGAGATGGCGCCACCCTACATTATTAGAGTTTGTCCCCGGTCACTCCTATCCGTACACTGCAGGCAAGTACTCCATTATCTTTAAATCTCTGATGTACTCTACCTCCCGTTATAATCACAAACTCCCAATAAATCTTATTTATCCAAAACAGATGATTAAAAACATTGAACCTGTAGATGCCCATCTAGAGCACTGTAAAGAACGAGGACGACCACCAGGGGTGGTCTGCATCTCCTCCCGCGGCAGCACACAATCCCTGCAACAGTGTTTGCACAAGTTAGATTGATCCCGTTGCTCTACATACTTTGTATCTCTCCACCTTCCAAGTTCTGGCCACGCATCAATCTAGCGTCTTCAGTTGATGAATTTATCCATGATGGTAGATACAATGGAGGAGGTGTACCGATGGCTGTTCGATTTATATTGGGTGCCTGCTGCAATCAGTGACGTTGCTAAGGAATGAACTGCAGTAGACTAGCCATGACGGGCTCTATTATAAAAGCATGATATCAGTGACATAGCTATGTGTCCTTAATTATCTGCCTGACAATACATTTACTCTTATAATTTTCCTATAATACCCTGCTCAAATCGTTCATGTTATGCTCACAACTTTCAGATTTCAGTTCTTCCATTGATGTTATGGCTTCAACAGAAAATAGTCGTATTAGACATTGAGGACAATCAGGAATAGGTGGTACTGCTAATATTTACTGTGTTACTCTATGATCTGTTCCACTTTCTCATGTTTTACGTAACATACTTATATCATGCTTTGAGAATAGAGCCTGCAGAGGAAAATACACTAATATTTTCAGTTATTTCCTGCAGGAGCTTAAGTATATATGTGATCAAGTTCCAATCTTTATAGATAAGTCACTTGATGAGTTATACTAGGAACCTTTTAGGATATTTGTATATTTTTTGTTATGCTATCATATAGGCTATTCACACTTTTTGTCAGATCTAATTAAAGCAGAACGAAACGTACCGAAGATATGTTCAGCTGTGCGCCATGCCAAATTATTTTGTTTCCGGTACAAATACCAAATTACTTACGTATTTCGTGATGCTTCCCAGTGCTCTTTGCTCTCCTGAAACACCTATGGGTGAGGCAATATATTTCCACGTGTATATATCGGCATTGCTGTTTTCAAAAATTGACATAGAGGATCTCTTTCACATGTTTCTTCTTCACCCTGCTGGGGGCTTAATTGCCTTTCCTATGAATGAACAAATGGCAAGAAATACAAAGCACAATTCGGCACATCTGAATGACAGTTTTTATACGTTATACCTTTATCCATCTCACAGATCCACCCTTCTATCTACAGGAAAATATATCATTTTTTCCAACTGCTAAGGCAATCTATCTACACACACTATATGGACTATTTTTACTTCAAACAGAGTACTCTATATAATTTTAATATTTATGCAAAACTGTTTATTCGGTTAAATGTTTCCTTTTCTAGAGAGAGAGTGAAAACTAGCGTAGGGCAGGTTATATGGGTAGAGCAATAGAATAGCTATGTATTGGTAGTTGGCCAGCAATGTTAATCCTAGAAAACTTCTAATATTAGTCGTTAGTTCATAATCTTGCGGTTAATATACGATGATAGAAAAAGGTGTTCTATTTCTATACGTGTTGGAGAGTCCAAGATGTCTTAAGCAATCTATCTCTCCTTTTTCTTTTTGCAATCCACTCTATCTCTCCCTTTATTCTAACTGTGGTACGTAAACATATGCATGTACTACAACCACACCTGATTGATTTTCTTGATCAACTCA
>NC_057794.1:21188809-21189522 GCF_018294505.1 Triticum aestivum
TTTTTTTTGAAACAAACAAATTATGCGACTAGATTACATGATGCAGCAAGGAGATCTTACAAGGCGATGTCAAATGGATTTTACATTCCAAATGGTGGAGAAATAGACTGGCCTATACAAACAGAATTACAGAATAAAATTTTCCATGATCTGTGTACTTGATGTGGAATCTCCGTTAGTATATTAGTTCATTCCTAGAACTTCTGTTCAGGTTCAGCAAAAAGGATAACTAACTACCCACTAGTAGAAAAGGGGGCAATGGCCCAGGCCGGTTCAGCCCATTAGTCCCGGTTCTGCCACGAACCGGGACCAATGGAGGTATTTGTCCCGGTTCGTGAGCCCAGGGGGCCGGCCGGGCCACGTGGGCCATTGGTCCCGGTTCGTCCGGACCTTTTGTTGCCGGTTGGTGGGATGAACCGGGACCAATGGGCCTGGCTCCTGGCCCACCACTATTGGTCCCGGTTGGTGGCATGAACCGGGACCAAAGGCTTCTCTTTAGCCCCGGTTCATGCCACCAACCGGGACCAATGGTGGTGCCTATATATACCCCCTCGTGCAAGAGCAGAGCACACTGCTCTGTTTTTTCTGGCCGAGGGGGAGAGGGCTTGGTGGTGCTCTAGCTCACCTCCTATGCACATAAGGTGTTCGATGGAATGCCCGAGCCACACTACTTAAGGTTTCTCCTCTCCAAGCTCGACCGCCAATCTCCATTT
>NC_057794.1:21190142-21191333 GCF_018294505.1 Triticum aestivum
ACGAGGCACGGAGAAATAGGGGTTATGATGGAAGACGGCGAAGAAGAAGAGTACGATGACAACTATGTGCCCCCTGAATACGGTGATGCTACGGAACATCAAGATGCACCAGACGATGTGCACGATGGTGCTGCAACGGGCGAAGCTGCTGAAGATCAAGAGGAACCAGACGATGTGCCCGATGATGATGATCTCCGCCGGGTCATTGTCGATGCAAGGACGCAATGCGAAAGTCAAAAGGAGAAGCTGAAGTTCGATCGCATGTTAGAGGATCACAAAAAAGGGTTGTACCCCTATTGCGAAGATGGCAACACAAAGCTCGGTACCGTACTCGAATTGCTGTAGTGGAAGGTAGAGAATGCTGTGCCTGATAAAGGATTTGAGAAGCTACTGAAAATAATGAAGAAGAAGCTTCCAAAGGATAACGAATTGCCCGACAGTACGTACGCAGCAAAGAAGGTCGTATGCCCTCTAGGATTGGAGGTGGAGAAGATACATGCATGCCCTAATGACTGCATCCTCTACCGCGGTGCCTAGAAGGATCTGAACGCATACCCGGTATGCGGTGCATTGCGGTATAAGATCAGACGAGATGACCCTAGTGATGTTGACGGCGAGCCTCCCAGGAAGAGGGTTCCTGCGAAGGTGATGTGGTATGCTCCTATAATACCACGGTTGAAATGTCAGTTCAGAAACGGAGAGCATGCCAAGTTGATGCGATGGCACAGTGAGGACCGTAAGAAAGACGGGAAGTTGAGAGCACCCGCTGACACGACCTGTGAGCGGGGCTACTCTGACAAACAATATGAAGTGCGTAAATAACAATATTCATAATTTTATTTTATTACCATCCTTTGTGTTGAGGTTCATTCATTCATATATATATGTATTGACCCCCTTCTTAAAATTAGATGTTTCGGATGCGGGATGAACTCCTAGCACCAGATCGCATGCGAGCAATTCAGGAGGAATTGGCGGCATTCTTTCTTGACCACATGATCGCTGAAGACGGAGAATACTATGTGGACTACGTGTCCGTATGTTAGGAGATTATATTTGTAAAAGATAATTAATTATTGTATATATGTAGTCGGTAGTGTCGGATAGATATACGACAACTTGTTGTTCGACCAATCTCTCGGAGAAGGAGAGGTGGTCGATATCACTTCTCTCTGTATGCATATATGTTCA
>NC_057794.1:21192205-21195796 GCF_018294505.1 Triticum aestivum
GAAGATATGTTCAGCTGTGCGCCATGCCAAATTATTTTGTTTCCGGTACAAATACCAAATTACTTACGTATTTCGTGATGCTTCCCAGTGCTCTTTGCTCTCCTGAAACACCTATGGGTGAGGCAATATATTTCCACGTGTATATATCGGCATTGCTGTTTTCAAAAATTGACATAGAGGATCTCTTTCACATGTTTCTTCTTCACCCTGCTGGGGGCTTAATTGCCTTTCCTATGAATGAACAAATGGCAAGAAATACAAAGCACAATTCGGCACATCTGAATGACAGTTTTTATACGTTATACCTTTATCCATCTCACAGATCCACCCTTCTATCTACAGGAAAATATATCATTTTTTCCAACTGCTAAGGCAATCTATCTACACACACTATATGGACTATTTTTACTTCAAACAGAGTACTCTATATAATTTTAATATTTATGCAAAACTGTTTATTCGGTTAAATGTTTCCTTTTCTAGAGAGAGAGTGAAAACTAGCGTAGGGCAGGTTATATGGGTAGAGCAATAGAATAGCTATGTATTGGTAGTTGGCCAGCAATGTTAATCCTAGAAAACTTCTAATATTAGTCGTTAGTTCATAATCTTGCGGTTAATATACGATGATAGAAAAAGGTGTTCTATTTCTATACGTGTTGGAGAGTCCAAGATGTCTTAAGCAATCTATCTCTCCTTTTTCTTTTTGCAATCCACTCTATCTCTCCCTTTATTCTAACTGTGGTACGTAAACATATGCATGTACTACAACCACACCTGATTGATTTTCTTGATCAACTCAACTGATTTTTTTGTCCGATGGGAAAGTAGTGGCTGAACCCCTCCTCGGTGCACCATGCAAGAAAACATACCAAAACATTTTGAAAAAAAATCTGAAACTTTGTGAAAACGATCATCAACAAACGTCCGATAGCAGAAAGAACCAGTGCTAATATGTCGAAGGACGAGTCGACCTGCACGCTGCCCTCGGCCAGGGGAGCCCAATGGATTAGAAGCTGGGTGGTACACCGGACGTGCTTACTAAGTAGCCATGCAAAATTTCAGCGTACAATTTTTCTTTTCTCAACGTCCTATGAAGATATTCATTTGTCTTCCCACTATTGCCATGTATAAATTGCTAACTGCATGGATAGATATCTACAATATGTAAGAACATGCATGATATGAATATGTTCTAATTTATTTGCAGCATGCACCTGCAATTCTTCCCAGATGCTTTCTGAATAATGCTCATCATGACATATTAGAACAGAATTCTGTTGCTTTTGGGGCTTCTTCTTTCTCATCATGCAAACAACAGGAAGCGAACAAGAGTTGAAGTAAATTTTATGCACTGATGTGTGTGGCATGTCAAGCAAATATACTATAATGTTCATCCAATGGTCAATTTTTTTTGAAACAAACAAATTATGCGACTAGATTACATGATGCAGCAAGGAGATCTTACAAGGCGATGTCAAATGGATTTTACATTCCAAATGGTGGAGAAATAGACTGGCCTATACAAACAGAATTACAGAATAAAATTTTCCATGATCTGTGTACTTGATGTGGAATCTCCGTTAGTATATTAGTTCATTCCTAGAACTTCTGTTCAGGTTCAGCAAAAAGGATAACTAACTACCCACTAGTAGAAAAGGGGGCAATGGCCCAGGCCGGTTCAGCCCATTAGTCCCGGTTCTGCCACGAACCGGGACCAATGGAGGTATTTGTCCCGGTTCGTGAGCCCAGGGGGCCGGCCGGGCCACGTGGGCCATTGGTCCCGGTTCGTCCGGACCTTTTGTTGCCGGTTGGTGGGATGAACCGGGACCAATGGGCCTGGCTCCTGGCCCACCACTATTGGTCCCGGTTGGTGGCATGAACCGGGACCAAAGGCTTCTCTTTAGCCCCGGTTCATGCCACCAACCGGGACCAATGGTGGTGCCTATATATACCCCCTCGTGCAAGAGCAGAGCACACTGCTCTGTTTTTTCTGGCCGAGGGGGAGAGGGCTTGGTGGTGCTCTAGCTCACCTCCTATGCACATAAGGTGTTCGATGGAATGCCCGAGCCACACTACTTAAGGTTTCTCCTCTCCAAGCTCGACCGCCAATCTCCATTTCCTCAATATTTATCTAGGTTTAGCGGTCCGTCACGCCCCGTCCCCGTCTTCACCGTCGTCGATCACCCGCGCCGATCTCATCGCCGGCACCACCGTGGTGAGCCTCTTCTTCTTATCTTCTTTCTGAAAGGAAAAATATTCTTACTTGTATGTTTAGATAGATACTTGTATTATTTTCTTACTTTTATTATTGCATCTTATATAGTGCGATGGTTTTGGTATTCGCCCCCATCGGCCCTCGTCCTGTCTATGATTCGGATGTGGTATATATTATCTTTTCATAACTATTGGTTCATTTATTGTTTATGAAAATTATGCCGACCAACGTGACATAGATTTTATTTATCTAGGAGGTTGCTGAACCAGAAATTCCAACCGACCCTATTGTCGAGAGGTTAAATTTAGTTGAAGAATAAAACAATTTCTTGAAGGAAAAAATAAAAAAACTTGAGGAGGAGAAGATGATATTGGAGTTGCATGTTGCGGATGTCGTCGATGATCACAAGATCAAGATGGATGCAATGCGCTTGAAGATGAGAAAGATTAGAAAATATGCCATTCATACCGAGGCTTGGTATCATTATGTCGTTGGATCAGTTGTTACCTTGGTTGCGATTATGATCGCATTTGTTTTCGCATTGAAATGTTTTACATAGTTTCAATGTATGGTTTAATTAATTTAGATGCTCTGTAGAGCTTTATGTTGTCAGACGAGAACTATGTATGTACTTTGGTTTTTATGTGACGATGAACTTCTATTAATTTGGTCACTTAATTATCTATTCATGATGTTCTGTAATGATTTTTGACACACTTAATTATATATAATGCACGCAGATGAACCGACAATGGATGTACGGTGACAGACACACCTCCGAGTACATTAAGGGCGTGCATGATTTTCTCGAAGTGGCTGAGGCAAACAAGCAGAATGGTGTTATGTGTTGTCCATGCCCTATATGTGGGAATACAAAGTCTTACTCTGATCGGAAAAATCCTTCACACCCACCTGCTTTACAAGGGTTTCATGCCACACTATAATGTTTGGACGAGGCACGGAGAAATAGGGGTTATGATGGAAGACGGCGAAGAAGAAGAGTACGATGACAACTATGTGCCCCCTGAATACGGTGATGCTACGGAACATCAAGATGCACCAGACGATGTGCACGATGGTGCTGCAACGGGCGAAGCTGCTGAAGATCAAGAGGAACCAGACGATGTGCCCGATGATGATGATCTCCGCCGGGTCATTGTCGATGCAAGGACGCAATGCGAAAGTCAAAAGGAGAAGCTGAAGTTCGATCGCATGTTAGAGGATCACAAAAAAGGGTTGTACCCCTATTGCGAAGATGGCAACACAAAGCTCGGTACCGTACTCGAATTGCTGTAGTGGAAGGTAGAGAATGCTGTGCCTGATAAAGGATTTGAGAAGCTACTGAAAATAATGAAGAAGAAGCTTCCAAAGGATAA
>NC_057794.1:21196645-21198076 GCF_018294505.1 Triticum aestivum
ACCCAAGCCACAGAAATGCTGACGCGTGGATGCTTATTGGTCCCGGTTGGTGCCACCAACCGGGATTAAAGGCCCTCCTGCCTGGGCTCAGCGCACAGGCCTCGTGGAGGCCCATTTGTCCCGGTTCTGGATTGAACCGGGACTAAAGGGCCAGGGCATTATTACCGACCCATTAGTTCCGGTTCAGGAACCGGGACTAAAGGCCCTTACCGACCGGGACAGTAGGCCCTTTTTCTACCAGTGTTCGTACATCAATCGATGCAGAGGCCAGCTTTTTCCCTCTTAAAAAAACTAATACATAAGTTGATATGTCCACGTATAGCTTCATTTGAAGGCATAAATAATAATCTTCATATCTGGTTGGATGATCTAAATATTCTTTACTGTTATTTGGCGTATAGTTGTCGACTGTAGTGAGAGCTGAACTGGGAAGTGAAATAAAAAATTCTTAAATCCTAGACACAGTTCAAACCTAAATTAACATCGAGATGATCCTTTAGTATAATTAGTCCTACTATGATAATATGGAGAAAACTGAATGCTCTTGGAGGACTCATTTAGTTGCACTACTTTCGTCAAAAAATATACAGTAAACAATTAAATAGATTATTCCAAACTGTTCCAATCCTTTCAGTTTGGTTATATCAAAAAGGACGCTCACTGAGCACGTGTTACCGATTACGTAATGAAAGCCCAGGTGATGAAGAGGATATCAAGTCGAGAACCGCCGACGAGGATGTATGTGGCTCGATGAGCTTCTCATCCAAGCCGGGTGCAGGTATTGGCTTCATACAACTCCATCTTCTTAACACTAATTTACTATTTTCACATCATGCATGGATGATGAGCTCATATAACTTCAGAGAGCATGGATCATATGATTAGTTGCAAGGGGGCTACGAGAAGAAAGGATTACTGATGCTTACCATACATTACGTATATAGGTACACACAGTTTGTTATTGGTACGTATAAATATATGGTCTATGTTTTCATTTTCACCATATACGAAAGAGAGCAAAGCCTATCATGAACAGGAGGAGCGAACTACATCTATTGAATCCATGATTTGCTATCTTATATCTACTAATTGGAGGCACTATTCATGATCTCTCATTAATCCACATCATTAAAATTAGGACAAAGCTAACGCCCACACGTGTGGTGGGAGTCAAACCCGCCCACACGCGTATAACACAAAGACTATGCCATGTGACCACATGCATGCATGTGGGAATCTTTTCGGATTTTCAGTTTTTAAAATGTTTTATCTCTTAAATGAAAAATCCGATTGAAGATCCGTTTTCACCATTAAATCACTCGTGACGAGATCTTTGAAACTAGATCTCATATCAATATATTTCGACGAATTTTCTTTTGTTAAAAGTTGCCATGTCTATTGCACATGAATTGCCATGGTGTTTACACTGAA
>NC_057794.1:21198479-21210272 GCF_018294505.1 Triticum aestivum
ACCAGTCGACGAGCACGAGAGGACGGCGAGTAGAGGTGGTGGACGGACTCGTCCGACCGCTCCTCTGGCGACGGAGCGGAGGACGGGGGGCAACAGAGGTGGCGGGTGGAGCCTGTCGAGGGCCCGACGAGGTGAGGCCCTGGCCGGTGACGGACTCGCCCAACCACTCCCCCGAAGACGGAACGGGAGGTTGTCGGCGTCCACATCGTCGTCGTCCGTGATGCTTGGGGATGGGCTCGCCTCCGCTGCGCTGCCCTCCGCACAAGGAGGTCCACAGCGACGCGACCTGCACGGCGCGCCATCCCCGGCGACGCGCTCTACGCCTCTTGGCAGGACCGGCGGCCGCAGCGGCCCACGAAGCTCGTCCCTTGCGACTTCATTCCTGTACATGGTCGACAGCCGTCAGGCAGAAACACCGGGGGCTGGGACGCATCGGCCTGCGCGACGACGCCATGAGCTGCCCGGCCTGCGTGTAAGGGTTGCTCACTGGCGACTAGCTCGATGGGGCAGCAGCAGCACGGATGGCTGTGTTGCACGCACGAGGTTGCTGCGACGAGGATCTGCACACTGTCGTCAGGCTCGACGGGAAGCACCAGCACCGGCAGCAGTGCGTGCTGCGATCTACGTCGCCTGCGACAGGAGCTGCATACCGTCGCCGGTATAGAGGGGAATCACCAGCACCTATTTTTCCTCTCTCGTCCGGAGGTAATCACCGATGCTCCATCCATCCTCCCCTGTTCTCTGTCGTCCCCGCAACTTGTAATTTCCTTTGCTGACTTCCTTTGGGAATCATAGATGATTGTAGAATCCACGATGCACATTTGTACAACCACGCCGGCGAGCTATATCATACGAGCACCCCGTACATGCCTGACAATTAGATTTTAGGATTTTTGATTCATTTTCCTGAATGTATGCAATCTTCTACACATATATACATGGCAATTTTTGGAGGCATTAGCAGAAATTTTCTGCACGCCTTTTTCATGCACTACATGGCAACTTAGGATTTTTTCCCCCTGATGTTCTGGTTCTGAATGTGTGGCATCTTTTATACATAACACACAGGAATTCTTGTAGTCACTACCTGACACTTTTTTATGCTCTCCGAGTGCACTACATGGCAACTCAGGTTTTCTGCTGTATTGTTTCTGAATGTGTGGCATCTTTCCATGTCAATTTTTTGAGGCGTCGTTGAATTGTAAAACAAAAAACGATGGTTGAGGTCAAAATTTTTCAATGCTCACACCCCGTCCCCGACGTGCTCCACATGCCCGCATTGGCAGTAGTGGTTCCCCGGTTAAGGAGCTTTGCAAGTTTCAACTACAAGTGCTGCTATCTCTCCTACTATTTTTGGAGATGCTCTAGCTATTTATCTTTTGTTGTACAGATGTGAGTATATGTGTAGATGTGTGATCTTTTTGTAGTTGCTCTATCTCGTGGTACTACCGCTACAATACATGACAAATTCCTGAAAATTGATAATTCTGGTCCATGGCAAATTTAATAGGAAATGCTCCAAAAGATGACAGTTTCTTGTGAAATGTCATTGCCTAGTTTGAAAAATCATATGGCAAAATTCAAAACTTTTGTTTAATCAAATATGACATCTTTTAGAGCCAATTGTATATGTCACATGGCATTTTGAAGAACAAGTTTTGAACATTGGCATTGCAAAATTCAGAATCAGATCCTAATTTGCCATCTCTTTCGTAACGAACAAATCTTCTAAATTTGCCACGTGGCCATGGAAAATTTGCTAATTTTGCCATCTCTTTTTTCACAAGAACAAATATTTTTACAAACCTTGGCTTTTTACTTGATGGACCATGGTGAATAACTTTTGGAACATGATGAAATATTTCTAGAACATGACTAATTTGTTTCACAAACTATAGCCAATTAACTTTATGTATCATGACGATGAAATATCATTGCAAATTTATTTATTTTCACCATGTCAAATTTACTTTTCTACCACGGCAAATTTTTTGTAGTTACTTTTACACTTTAGTTTGTTCGTACATACTACCCCCGTTCCAAAGTTCTTGTCTTAGATTTGTCTAGATACGGATTTATCCCATGGCAAATTTAAGACAAGAATTTTGGGATGGAAGGAGTACCATGGGACTTTTTAATTGTTACCATGGTAGTTTTACTGTATGGCCTTCTGATATTTAATAACGTTTCATGGCAAATTTATTCTACAACCCATGGCAATTTTCTTTCAAATAACACGACAATTTAATATGCATTTTTTTCACCATGGTTTTTTGATATTTCATAACTTTTAAGAACATGGTATTTTTTTCTTTCTAGCATGCCAAAACTTCAGTTTCTTGCGATGGCAATTTCGAGCTTCATTTGCCATCCAATTTTTTTTTACTCTTTTTTGCCATGTCAAAATTTCCTTTATTACGACATGGCAAAATTACCCTTTCAGTTTTGCATTGGAAAATTTACTCGCACATACATGGCAAATTTACTTCAACATTCATGGCAACAAATTTCCTTTTCATTGCCATGCAATTTTTTTTACTGTTTTTAGCCATGTCAAATTTACCTTCTTTTTTTTGGCTATATGTGGCAATTTTTCTATTACATGCTATATGTGGCAATTTTTACTCTTTTTTGCCATGTCAAACCTTTACTTTTTTTGTCATGGCAATTTTTTTACCTTAATTGCCATGGCAACTTTACTTGTAAATAGATGGCAATTTTACTTTAACATAGATGACAATTTTTTGCCACGGCAAAATTAACCTATCTATTTGCCATGGCAAATTTAACCTTTATATTGCCATGGTAATTCACATTAAACATACATGGCAAATTCACTTTTTCTCGCTCATGGCATTTTTACTTCTATGGAGCATGGCAAGTTTGACTTTTTTTCTGCCCCTACTATTAAACAAAAGATGTTGCATTTTTGTTTGTGCTCCACATGATGGCAATGTTTAATGCACATTTTTTAGATCTTCATTTATATAGTAAAAATAGCATACAGTTTTACAATCCACATTTCTTGCCAGCATGATATAGATGCAAAATTGCCATGAACTTTTTCTTTTTTGCCATTAGAACAACAACAACAAAGCCTTTAGTCCCAAACAAGTTGGGGTAGACTAGAGGTGAAACCCATAAGATCTTGCGACCAACTTTCTTTTTCGCCATTGCATAAAAAAAAATCTTTTTTTAGCATGGCAATGTTTTTGCTTGTAAAGATGATTGCATTTTTTTGACTTGACGTTTTGGTAGTAGAATGTTTTCATTTTTTTCTATCATGACAAATTTATTTTTAGACCTTTTCAATTTCTTTTCAGAGTATGGCAAAATCTGGCCTTTTTATTCACAACCAAAAGCGACCTTTCTTAGTCACAGTAGGTCTTAGGAAAACTGGGCTTTATTTCTTTTTCAAACGAAAAAAAGCCTGGGGCGATGGTGTTCGGGCTGGGTTCTTCTTGTCCCAAACGACATCATTCGGTCGTTTGTCTCCCCTATCTCAAACGAGTCGTTCGGTCTGGGGCTCTCGCACACCGAACAGTCGGGAGTTATCGGGGTCCTTCGTTTTTGCCATGAATGCATGTTTTTATGACTATGGCAAATTTTCTTTCTTTCTGCATATTGTCAAAATTAAATTTTTTTTCAACTATGGCAAATTTAGTTTTATGGTCACGGCAATTTTTTCTATGCAACATGGCATTTTTTGGTGTGCAGACCATGGCAATTTCTTGACGCCCACGGCTATTTATATTTTAACAAATTTCAAATTTTCATGCAACCATGGCAATTTATTTCCTGTAGCATGGCAACTTTTTATTTTTATTTTTTGTACATCATGAAATTTTTCCTAGTTGCCATCTATCATGGCATTTTTCTTTTTCTGTAGGTACTGTAGCCTCAACAATTATAACAACTGATGGCAATTTCTAGATTTTTGTGGCAATTTTATTGTACAATTTTTTTCTTAGTTTTCATGTTGGGTTGTTTTCGTGTATTTTCCACTTTTTAAAATATTTTTTGTAAAGGGACTCGTTTGGGCCAGCAAGCCTAGCAAAAGGCCCACCTGATGTGGATTTGGTGGATGGTTCGGACTGGGGAGAGATGGCAACGAATACAACTGTTCGGTCGTACTTCCCTGCTGCATCGAACGATTCGTTTGGATCGCTCACTACCCAGCCCGAACGTTCGGGAGATATCGACGTCCAAAAGTAAGACCCCACCCGTTCAACAAATTAAGAAGGAAATCACCCCTTCCTCAAGAAAAAAAGGCAAACGCCCCTAAAAGAAGCATAACCTCCTCACGTAAAAAGAAAAAAGAAAAGCACCCACCCGATCCCCACAAATTAAGAAGCAACATGAGGATAAAAGGACAATCTTTTTAGGGTCCCGATAACTGCCACACGTGTGGTGTATCGGGTAGTTGTGCCACACGCCTCGTGTGGCATGAACAGTAACCAGCCCACACACCTACGTGTGGGCAAACACAACTAATGCCCACACACATCTTTTTTCCCTCCCGAACCCTCTCACACGCGTGCGTGTGGGCGAAGTTGATAACGCCCACACGCCCGTATGTCAGGCCTTGTACCCTCCTGGTCCCGCACGCGACGCGTGACGCCCACCGCGCGCCCGCAGTTGCCATGGTCCATACCCTCGTCCATGTTCGTTTAACTGCAGTTGCCATGTCGCTGAACTACGGTTGCCATGTCGGACAACTGCATTTGCCATGGTTGCTCAACTGCAGTTGTCATGTATGGTCTGATCTAATGTAGTTGCCATGATTTCATAACTTTAGGAGTTGCCACATACTAACACTAAGCAGTTGAGAGAGTTACAATGTGCTCACAAGCATGCTAGGGCAGTTCATGTAAAAGGGAAGAGTTGCCATCTGCTTACGTGCACGTTAGGGAAGTTGCCATGTACGTGCACGTTGAGGCAGTTGCCATGTACCATGCAAATACACATGGCAACTCGGTAAAAGAGAGTTGCCATCTGCTTACGTGCATACTAGGCAGTTGCCGTGTACCCTGCAAAAACACATGGCAACTCGGGTAAAAAAGAGAGTTGCCACCTACTTATAAAGCACACTAGAGGCAGTTGCCATGTGCGCTGCAAAAACACATGGCAACTAGCAGCTTGGGTGTGGGAGAGGGGACGGGCGTGTGGGCGAGATGGCAAATGCCCACACACCAGTCCTTGTGCGTGACAAAAAACTGGTGTGTGGGTGAACTGCTAAACGCCCACACACCGGCCCCTCCGTGGTAAAACGTATGTGTGGGCGAACTATGTCACACACCACACACATGCCTTGTCCTACGTGGCACAGAAAATCAGGCAGACTGTGCCAAGATTCGTGCATATAGTATTGGACGGTGATGGATGCGTGTGGTCGAGATGGTCAACGCCCACACGTGTGGCCGTTAACATTTCCGTCTTTTGAAGGGGAGGATAAAAGGACAACTTTTTTTTGAGGGAGATAAAAGGACAACTTGCATAATGCAAATGATCCTGTCAAATAAAAAACGCATCTGACACGTCCAACTTTTGCTAACCAAACCAAGAAAAAAAATGTAAAAAAACAAACAAACAAATAAGGAAAGTTCTTTGAAAAAAAACAAGGAAAGCTTCGTGCAAAAAAAGGAAATACCCCATCTGTTCCCACAAATTAAGAAGCAAAATCACCTCATGTAAAAAAGGGAAAGCACGCTCCCGTTCCCACAAATTAAGAAAGAAAACCGCAATTAAAAACACTGATAAACTGCCAAAACAAATCGCAACGATAAAAGGAAAAAGAAATCAATGATCCGGCTGATTGCCTGTGATATGAAAAATAAGCAAACTTACGTAACACAAATTATCCCGTCCTATTATATATATGAGACAAAACGGATCTCACACGTCCAACATTAGTCCAAAAAAAATGAAAGCCTCACGTCATCAACAAAGAAAAATAGACAAGAAAAGCTTCACGTCAACCGATCCCCACAAGTTAAGAAGCACCACCAGGATAAAAGGACAATCTTATATTTACTAATCGGAGGCACCATACAAGGCTCCACGTTAATCCTCAAAACTAAACAAACTAGTACACCGCTCGTGCGTTGGTACGGGCTACAATACAGTGCATATAAATAAATTAAACAAATGACTAAAGTTGTCTTCAAGGTCGAAGCTCATTTCTCCCTTGTATATTTGGGCATGTTTGGACATTTCTCCCTTGTATATTTGGGCATGTTTGAACATCAAACGGACGGCCGGTAGGCTCTCCAAAATTCAGTTGTGTGGACAGTCGCTGCAACATAGCTAACACTTGATTTGTAATCAACCACTCTCTTCCCATAACATCTTTTCTTCCTGTCATTGTAGCCCAATTGTTGAGCTCTCTCCATAGTCACACATTTCCTCACACCGCCAACCCGTCAACCATGTTGTGGGACACCCGAAGACAACCGTCCTTATCGTCGCCCTCTCGCTGGGAGGGACAAAGAGGGAGGCATAAACATACACATATGTAAGTTAATTCATTATTTCATTAATTAATTACTCAATATGATGTCTTGTATCCTCTACATGGACAAAAAATACAACAAAAATATTGTCTTCATTCTACATAATGAAATTGAAAACTTGTGAACAAAATCACAAATAAGTGTTGAAAAGTAAGAAAACATGAGGATCCTTAAATTGGTGACACGATTTACATGATACTAACTCCTTCCATATACATAGATCCCCTATCAAAATACTGAGAAAAAAGAAAAGTGATTAATGCCCGTCTCATGGGCCTCGCATACTTGGACAGACGATGTAAATGAAATCCATATATTAGCTAAATTATAAGGTGCTTCCAATCAAAACAAAACATGTATAAGGGAAGGGGCTACTACAACTTGTACAGTCCCGAGCCACCACTCTGCTAACACACTCATTGTCGAGTGTATGCAAGTCATCTCTTCCTCTCCCCATCACAAGTGACATGTTCAAACTCCAAAGTCGATGGATTGGATCCTTCAATGCGAAGACACCAAATTTTGAGCTCCAAGGTGCAACCTTGCAGCCTTCATGGCCAGAGAGGCCAGATATAGTGCACTTTTGAGAACGAGAAACATTCACATGATGCACTATATTGGCCAAGGTAGCATACTATCAAATTTATATCCGATTATATTTTTATACCTCTCATAACATAGAGATTGACAAGATATGATGATTATCACTTGAGAATATATACCAGCAACAAAAACATCCACAAAATATAAATACATATCACTATTAAAAAGGTAAAACTTTGAGATACAACAAAACACTATATGCCTAGATGTAAAAAATGACAAAAGGAGAATAGGAATAAATATGAGGACGTGGAGTATTTGAACCCGAGCTGACATGCTCCTTGATGAACAGTAAAATCCGAAAACACAGTAAAAAAAATAAAAAAACTATTTTTTTATAGACATTTATGAAAGTTTTTACTTCTTGCAAATGTTTTTGATGACACGACATTCGTGTAGCTCTGGGCAAAAAAAAAATCGACGCTCCAAAAGATTTGTTCTCGGAAGCATTTTGGAGCATCGATTTTTTTCTTTTTGTCCAGACCTCCACCGATGTTATTTCATTATCAAAATTTGCAGGAAGTTAAAATTTTCATCGATGTTTAAATCCAGAATTTTTTGAAATCTTTAACTATTTTTTTTGGATTTTACTGTTCATCAGGGAGCTTGTGAACTCGGGATCAAAAGAGGAATTTCATAAATATGTGTCGAATTAAATAGAGCTAAGAGCTAATAGCTTATGTACATCTGGAGAAGCCAATATTTTAAGTTTAGTGCAAGGAAGTTTCTGCAGAAAATGAAGTTATTTAGTAAAAATGATATCTTTTTACATCGTACCGTCCAACCCCCTAACACTCATTATCATGGCTCATCCATATCTTTCGATTTCAACAGAATAAAGTTACCGCTAATTAGAAGCTTGTCATCTTCCCTGAACATGAATTGTAATTTCTAGATTGAAATACCTATGAGTTTGCCATTTCTTATGATAAATGTAAATTCGTAATACTGAATGATAATTTTGTTCATAATTCTGCATTAAGTTTCTAAACCAGAATTTTGCATGCATACACAAAATAGTTATGTAAAATTTTGTTAAGTGACAAAACATGGTAAATATGGAAGATGGTAGAAACTGAAGTACATGATTGGAGATAATTCAAGTGTTTATAGCCAACAATTTTGAACATGTACACACACTGCTGAACTGATAGGGAATAAAACTCACCTGTGGTCTAAGACTTCTCGTCACCAGGCACATCTCCTCTTCGCGTGAACGGCCTTCGGCGTCGCCAAAGTAATAACCTCCAACTCGGTGGCATCAAGCTCAACCACCTTTCCCATAACCTTCACACGGTGTGGTACGAGTACGAACCAGTGGCGGAGCCAGAAAATATCTATAAGGGAGGCAAAATGCTACTAAAACAGGTTGGGGAGGGCCAAAGTGTTGAAAAATAGTTTTTTAGCAGCAAATTAGTACTAATTTTGCCACTGTTCATAGCAAATTACACGCAAAATCATGGTGTTAGGGGGGGGGGGCAGGGCCCCTGCTGCCCCCCCTGTCTCTGCCACTGGGTACGACCTAGTGAGACCAGCTTAGCACTTTGTACAACTAAAATCATTAAGTGGACAGTTGATCAAGCACAAACATAGACATGGAGAGAGAAGAATAAAAATTCTAATATATTCACCTGATTGTACCAATCATCGTCTTCGTATTGTCCGCAATGAACATTTGTTTCACCGGGAAGTGGACCCCCAAATCTATTGGCTTGTCTGTCATGAACCCTCGCCACAGATGGATTGCAAGCTATAAATTTAAGTTTTCAGAAAGGAAATGTCATGAGACCATTGCCCATCAGATCTTCATTGCACCACAGTGAACACATGAGAAGCATCAAACTCACAACGGACTTGCGTGGTTGATCCATGCATCCTTGGTGGGCTACTTCTTGGGTCCTCTGATGATAACATTCCCAAACAACTCCTCTGCATCCTCTGGCATGGTTGGCCACATGCCCCTATCAAGGTCCAGTATTAAGGTTGGCCTTTGGGCTGTGAGTACAAAAATGTATATTAACTGTTAAAAATGCAAAGAAATCATAAATATGATTCATGCATAGACACCTTGCTGAAGAGGACAATCTGACAGAGATGGAAAAGAGGTGTGAAGGAGGGATTCTCCGGGCTATCATTTTCATCGCCAAGGGTGCTAGTATAGGGAGGATATGGAGGAGGTACTCGTGCTCACCGCAGGTGACCATCCCCGACCGGCCATGAATCATCTCCTCGCAGTGTGATGGAACTGACCATCCCCAACCGGCAAAAAGACAAAGAAAAGCTGAAGAACCACACCTGCATTATTGCATCGTCCCGAGCACGACACAGATAGACAAACGCCCTTGAGGTCGGGGTAGAGCGAGAATCCTACCAGGCCAGAGGCGTGCTCCAAATCAGGGACGCACGCGTGCATACTGACACCTCCACAAGCTTGTCTGTGCAACCGCAGCTTGAATCGCTCTCGCAACTGCTCGGGTCGACGCATCTGCGCAGCCGCTGCTCCATCCCCTCGCTGCTGCTCGGGTTGTTGTGGCCTTTCCTCTTTACCTTCGCTCCTCAACTTGTGCACCGCATTTGCCACCTGGTCTGGCCGCCCCCGCCGACCCGGGATCGTTCCAACGCAATATTTCCGTCGGTATTCTGAAAATCTGCAGAAGAGGTTGTGAAACATCATCAACCATCAGGAGTGTACCCTGCATACAGAAGACCAAGATTGGTACGTGCATATAAAACAGAAAAAATTATGGATACATTTGAACATACAGAAGACCAATCTAATTTGCTTATAACAAAAAAAAATTATGTGTATCTTATATAAGAAGAAAATCTACACAAACAGAATAGGGAAAGAATGAAAGTTTCGTAGGCGAAATTGTATTTGTCCTTATACTGGCAGGAACAAGCAGAACTGTCTCAAACTATGACATCCAGGGTAGCACATCGAAAATAAAGGGACCACAATAAACATAAAAGCACTGAAGACACAGAAAAATATACCCGCATTCTCCTCTCGAGAGTAAGTCTTACAAAGTAAGATTATCCAACTTCTTCTCAAGTTTATTCTTCGCCTCCCGGATTGCACCAGCTACATTTGCAGTCTGAAGAAGCAATCATGCATAAGAATACTCCCAATGGAAAGCAATAAAACAAAGACGTTACACAAGCTCGGGAATTACGAACAGTAACATTTGCGAAAGAAATCAGAGATAACATTATATTAGGATGCTTTTCTTTTAGGTGAGATAACATTAGATTAGGATTTCTTTTGTTTTGGGTGTAAGGGGATTAGTGTTAGGACCATCTCTAAACCTAAACAACATTAATCAGAAAAGGTGGTGGGCTCTCCCTCTCAACCTCGGCGACATAGCCAGCCTACCTACATTCCTCAGAGTCACCTATCTTCAGCAACAAGGAAACAACATTCAGAAGACCCTAATTTCAAACACTAATCCCCTGCTTGTGCTGGTGCCGGTGAGAGGAAGAACCCGGGCTCCAATTTCTGCAAATTGCGCTTGTTCATTAATTTCAAACGCAATTGATCATGTATTCTGCATAAATGTACCAAAAAAGTTAACTGAATGTGTTCACCTCCAATGTCAAAGAAGTTAACTGAATGTTCTTGGTCGGGATAACCATGTTCTTCAGTTAACTGAATGTTAATAGAAGTTAACTGAATCTTTGTAAATATTGCAATATGCCATTTAATTTACTGAATTGAGTTAAGTTGAGTTGTCATGCTGAAATGTTGCAATGTTGATACAAAAAATTCAGTTAACTTTTCAACAGAAGTTTGGAAATTTTCAAACATTGTTTGCTCCAGATTTTGGATGCTCTTGTTGCATTCATATTATGAGAATGATTAAGGGTTCAGCAATCAGATTATCATTATGACCAGAACAGAGGAACAAATATCATGGTTAATGTGTAAAAAAATCAGAAAATGGAGTTACCCACTTGAAGTTATTGTAGTTACTCACTTGAAGTAACCAAAGAATAAAGTGTAAAGAATAAATTTTCAGAATAAGAATAAGAACAGGGGCCTGAGGATGTTCCCATTTGAATTCAATTATCACCAGTATTGTTCATACTGAATTTATATTGTATGTTTATCTACTGTATGTTCACCAATAATGAAAGCATACAAAGTGCAAGGCTAACTGAATCTATACTGTATGTTCACCTGCACCAACGGAAGCAGCATCCAATCCTATGCAATACTCCATTCCTCCTCCAATCGCTGCACAAAATCAGCTCACCTGCTTGCTTCAACAGACAGACATCACCTGTAAATTCAGAAGACAGACCTGCGCCGTGGGCGAGCGCGGAGCAGAAGCAGAAGCGGCAGCGACGGCGCCAGTGGAGCGAAGAGTGCAGATCCTCCATCATCAGCCCGCCAACTCAAGGAGCAAGACAAGCACGGGGCAGTGGCATATGTGTGGAGCAAGTCTTTGTCTTCCCCATGCCCTGGTCGTCTTTCCCATGCCGCTGCCGCCGGAGCTCGAGGTCTGCAGGAGGTGCTCGAGGACGAGGAGCGGGTCATCGAGCGCCGCCGCCGAAGCCGGCAAGGCACGGGCTTTGCAGAAAAGGGGATCCCTTCCCTATTGATCTCCTAGTGCGAACGGAGAGAAGCGGCGAGACGAGGGGGAGAAGGCGGCCGGCACGTGGCAAGGCGACGGAG
>NC_057794.1:21210673-21217379 GCF_018294505.1 Triticum aestivum
GACGGAGCAGGCGGCGATTGGCTGTTGGTCGACCACGGCGGAGATCGGGAGCCCTCTTTCTCGGCGGAGAGGCGTCGGCTTGGCTTGCAGACAAGCGATGGATCGCCTGAGGCTAGCGAGGAGTCCGAAGGCGAGCGACGAGGGAAGCGAGGCGCGGAGCAGCAGGACGTTGGGCTGGTCGACGAGCTGGCGGCGGCGCAGGAACCCTAGCGCGTGCGAGGGTACCAGAGAGAGGATCCGCTCACGCGAGGAGAGGGAGGAGAGCGGTTCGTGCGTGGGGTGGGGTGGGGGAGGGGACAAAAAAACCGGCAAAAAAAACCAGCAAAAAAAACCGGAGAAAATTGTAGGACGAAAATAAACCCGGAATGCAGACTACCAACTGAGACATTAGGAGGAGAGATTGTCCGTACGATCTCTAAGTTAATCATCTAGAGCCGTTGGATGAGCTAACTTAGGAGTCCTAGGCTAATATCCCACGTATAGCACTTTTAGGGAAAAAAAGGATAAGGTAACTTAGGAGTCCTAGGCTAATGTCCCACGTATAGCACTTTTAGGGAAAAAATTGGCTCCTATCCCACGTGTAATTAGGAGTCCTAGGCTGATGTCCCACGTATAGCTCTTTTAGAAAAAAAAACCTAGGCTGTTGTCTCACGTGAAATTCTTTTAGAAGAAAAAAAAAATCCCCTTGCAAACTTCTTCCTTCGCCAATCCTGCCGGTGAGAGAAACAGAGCCCTAGCGCTGCTCCTCCTCATCCGGTTAGCAACAACCATCTAAAGTGTTCCAACCAATCTCTTTTCAATCTTCATCCATGTTGGATCATCACTACCCAACACCCCAACGAAGATGCAATCCATGTTGACTGACGAGAAGGCGTTCAATCCCCTCAACTTCAAGACCTAAGCAAACTCCAATTAAATGGAAGATGTAATGCAGAAGGAGGCACATGAAACAAGTTGGAATCAGATCGGACATCCACCATTGTTGGTGAAGCTTCAGATCAAGTTGAGGAACTATGAGCAGAGAGATGGCGCCACCCTACATTATTAGAGTTTGTCCCCGGTCACTCCTATCCGTACACTGCAGGCAAGTACTCCATTATCTTCAAATCTCTGATGTACTCTACCTCCCGTTATAATCACAATCTCCCAATAAATCTTATTTATCCAAAACAGATGATTAAAAACATTGAACCTGTAGATGCCCATCTAGAGCACTATAAGGAACGAGGACGACCACCAGGGGTGGTCTGCATCTCCTCCCGCGGCAGCACACAATCCCTGCAACAGTGTTTGCACAAGTTAGATTGATCCCGTTGCTCTACATACTTTGTATCTCTCCACCTTCCAAGTTCTGGCCACGCATCAATCTAGCGTCTTCAGTTGATGAATTTATCCATGATGGTAGATAAAATGGAGGAAGTGTACCGATGGCTGTTCGATTTATATTGGGTGCCTGCTGCCATCAGTGACGTTGCTAAGGAATGAACTGCAGTAGACTAGCCATGACGGGCTCTGCTATAAAAGCATGATATTAGTGACATAGCTATGTGTCCTTAATTATCTGCCTGACAATACATTTACTCTTATAATTTTTCTATAATACCCTGCTCAAATCATTCATGTTATGCTCACAACTTTCAGATTTCAGTTCTTCCATTGATGTTATGGCTTCAACAGAAAATAGTCGTATTAGACATTGAGGACAATCAGGAATAGGTGGTACTGCTAATGTTTACTGTGTTACTCTATGATCTGTTCCACTTTCTCATGTTTTACGTAACATACTTATATCATGCTTTTAGAATAGAGCCCGCAGAGGAAAATACACTAATATTTTCAGTTATTTCCTGCAGGAGCTTAAGTATATATGTGATCAAGTTCCAATCTTTATAGATAAGTCACTTGATGAGTTATACTAGGAACCTTTTAGGATATTTGTATATTTTTAGTTATGCTATCATATAGGCTATTCACAGTTTTTGTCAGATCTAATTAAAGCAGAACGAAACGTACTGAAGATATGTTCAGCTGTGCGCCATGCCAAATTATTATTTTTCCGGTACAAATACCAAATTACTTACGTATTTTGTGATGCTTCCCTGTGCTCTTTGCTCTCCTGAAATACCTATGGGTGAGGCAATATATTTCCACGTGTATATATGGGCATTGCTGTTTTAAAAAATTGACATAGAGGATCTTTTTTACATGTTTCTTCTTCACCCTGCTTGGGGGCTTAATTGCCTTTCCTATGAATGAACAAATGGCAAGACATACAAAGCACAGTTCGGCACATCTGAATGACAGTTTTTGTACGTTATACCTTTATCCATCTCACAGATCCACCCTTCTATCTACAGGAAAATATATCATTTTTTCCTACTGCTAAGGCAATCTATCTACACACACTATATGGATTATTTTATACTTCAAACAGAGTACTCTATATAATTTTAATATTTATGCAAAACTGTTTATTCGGTTAAATGTTTCCTTTTCTAGAGAGAGAGTGAAAACTAGCGTAGGGCAGGTTATATGGGTAGAGCAATAGAATAGCTATGTATTGGTAGTTGGCCAGCAACGTTAATCCTAGAAAACTTCTAATATTAGTCGTTAGTTCATAATCTTGCGGTTAATATACGATGATAGAAAAAGGTGTTCTATTTCTATACGTGTTGGAGAGTCCAAGATGTCTTAAGCAATCTATCTCTCCTTTTTCTTTTTGCAATCCACTCTATCTCTCCTTTTATTCTAACTGTGGTACGTAAACATAGTCATGTACTACAACCACACCTTATTGTTTTTCTTGATCAACTCAGCTGATTTTTTTGTCCGATGGGAAAGTAGTGGCTGAACCCCTCCTCGGTGCACCACACAAGAAAACATACCAAAACATTTTGAAAAAATCTGAAACTTTGTGAAAATGATCATCAACAAACGTCCGATAGCAGAAGGAACCAGTGCTAATATCTCGAAGGACGAGTCGATCTGCACGCTGCCGTCGGCCAGGGGAGCCCAATGGGTCAGAAGCTGGGTGGTACACCGGACGTGCTTACTAAGTAGCCATGCAAAATTTCAGCGTACAATTTTTCTTTTCTCAACGTCCAGTGAAGATATTCATTTGTCTTCCCACTATTGCCATGTATAAATTGCTAACTGCATGGATAGATATCTACAATATGTTAGAACATGCATGAAATGAATATGTTCTAATTTATTTGCAGCATGCACCTGCAATTCTTCCCAGATGCTTTCTGAATAATGCTCATCATGACATATTAGAACAGAATTCTGTTGCTTTTGGGGCTTCTTGCTTTCTCATCATACAAAGAACAGGAAGTGAACAGGAGTTGAAGTAAATTTTATGCACTGATGTGTGTGGCATGTCAAGCAAATATACTATAATGTTCATCCAATGGTCAATTTTTTTTGAAACAAACAAATTATGCGACTAGATTACATGATGTAGCAAGGAGATCTTACAAGGCGATGTCAAATGGATTTTACATTCCAAATGGTGGAGAAATAGACTGGCCTATACAAACAGAATTACAGAATAAAATTTTCCATGATCTGTGTACTTGATGTGGAATCTCCGTTAGTATATTAGTTCATTCCTAGAACTTTTGTTCAGCTTCAGCAAAAAGGATAACTAACTACCCACTAGTAGAAAAGGGGGCAATGGCCCAGGCCGGTTCAGCCCATTAGTACCGGTTCTGCCACGAACCGGGACCAATGGAGGTATTTGTCCCGGTTCATGAGCCCAGGGGGCCGGCCGGGCCACGTGGGCCATTGGTCCCGGTTCGTCCGGACGTTTTGTTCCCGGTTGGTGGGTCGAACCGGGACCAATGGGCCTGGCTCCTGGCCCACCACTATTGGTCCCGGTTGGTGGCATGAACCGGGACCAAAGGCTTCCCTTTAGCCCCGGTTCATGCCACCAACCGGGACCAATGGTGGTGCCTATATATACCCCCTCGCGCAAGAGCAGAGCACACTGCTCTGTTTTTTCTGGCCGAGGGGGAGAGGGCTTGGTGGTGCTCTAGCTCACCTCCTATGCACACAAGGTGTTCGATGGAATGTCCGAGCCACACTACTTAAGGTTTCTCCTCTCCAAGCTCGACCGCCAATCTCCATTTTCCTCAATATTTATCTAGGTTTAGCGGTCCGTCACGCCTCGTCCCCGTCTTAACCGCCGTCGATCACCCGCGCCGATCTCATCGCCGGCACCACCGTGGTGAGCCTCTTGTTCTTATATTCTTTCTGAAAGAAAAAATTTCTTACTTGTATGTTTAGATAGATACTTGTATTATTTTCTTACTTTTATTATTGCATCTTATATAGTGCGATGGTTTTGGTATCCGCCCCCGTCGGCCCTCGTCCTGTCTATGATTCGGATGTGGTATATATTATCTTTTCATAACTATTGGTTCATTTATTGTTTATGAAAATTATGCCGACCAACGTGACATAGATTTTATTTATCTAGGAGGTTGCTGAACCAGAAATTCCAACCGACCCTATTGTCGAGAGGTTAAATTTAGTTGAAGAATAAAACAATTTCTTGAAGGAAAAAGTAAAAAAAACTTGAGGAGGAGAAGATGATATTGGAGTTGCATGTTGCGGATGTCGTCGATGATCACAAGATCAAGATGGATGCAATGCGCTTGAAGATGAGAAAGATTAGAAAATATGGCATTCATACCGAGGCTTGGTATCATTATGCCGTTGGATCAGTTGTTACCTTGGTTGTGATTATGATCGCATTTGTTTTCGCATTGAAATGTTTTACATAGTTTCAATGTATGGTTTAATTAATTTAGATACTCTGCAGAGCTTTATGTTGTTAGATGAGAACTATGTACGTACTTTGGTTTTTATGTGATAATGAACTTCTATTAATTTGGTCACTTAATTATCTATTCATGATGTTCTGTAATGATTTTTGACACACTTAATTATATATAACGCACGCAGATGAACCGGCAATGGATGTACGGTGACAGACACACCTCCGAGTACATTAAGGGCGTGCATGATTTTCTCGAAGTGGCTGAGGCAAACAAGCAGAATGGTGTTATGTGTTGTCCATGCCCTATATGTGGGAATACGAAGTCTTACTCTGACCGGAAAATCCTTCACACCCACCTGCTTTACAAGGGTTTCATGCCACACTATAATATTTGGACGAGGCACGGAGAAATAGGGGTTATGATGGAAGACGGCGAAGAAGAAGTGTACGATGACAACTATGTGCCCCCTGAATACGGTGATGCTACGGAACATCAAGATGCACCAGACGATGTGCACGATGGTGCTGCAACGGGCGAAGCTGCTGAAGATCAAGAGGAACCAGACGATGTGCCCGATGATGATGATCTCCGCCGGGTCATTGTCGATGCAAGGACGCAATGCGAAAGTCAAAAGGAGAAGCTGAAGTTCGATCGCATGTTAGAGGATCACAAAAAAGGGTTGTACCCCAATTGCGAAGATGGCAACACAAAGCTCGGTACCGTACTCGAATTGCTGCAGTGGAAGGCAGAGAATGCTGTGCCTGATAAAGGATTTGAGAAGCTACTGAAAATAATGAAGAAGCTTCCAAAGGATAACGAATTGCCCGACAGTACATACGCAGCAAAGAAGGTCGTATGCCCTCTAGGATTGGAGGTGGAGAAGATACATGCATGCCCTAATGACTGCATCCTCTACCGCGGTGCCTATAAGGATCTGAACGCATGCCCGGTATGCGGTGCATTGCGGTATAAGATCAGACGAGATGACCCTGGTGATGTTGACGGCGAGCCTCCCAGGAAGAGGGTTCCTGCGAAGGTGATGTGGTATGCTCCTATAATACCACGGTTGAAATGTCTGTTCAGAAACGGAGAGCATGCCAAGTTGATGCGATGGCACAGTGAGGACCGTAAGAAAGACGGGAAGTTGAGAGCACCCGCTGACACGACCTGTGAGAGGGCTACTCTGACAAACAATATGAAGTGCGTAAATAACAATATTCACAATTTTATTTTATTATCATCATTTGTATTGAGTTTCATTCATTCATATATATATATATATATATATGTATTGACCCCCTTCTTAAAATTAGATGTTTCGGATGCGGGATGAACTCCTAGCACCAGATCGCATGCGAGCAATTCAAGAGGAATTGGCGGCATTCTTTCTTGACCATGTGATCGCTGAAGACGGAGAATACTATGTGGACCATGTGTCCATATGTTAGGAGATTATATTTGTAAAAGATAATTAATTATTGTATATATGTAGTCGGTAGTGTCAGATAGATATACGAGAACTTGTTGTTCGACCAATCTCTCGGAGAAGGAGAGGTGTTCGATATCACTTCTCTCTGTATGCATATATGTTCATGACGATTTTCTGTTTCCATCGTTTGTTTACTAGCTAGCTAGCGTGTCTAGCTAGTCCTCTCTATACGTATGTATAGTACGTAGCGTCGATCAAGCACGGACAAAAGAGAGGACACTTCTCTCTATTAATTAGCTAGCTAACACAATATATGAAACACCTAAATTAAACCCCCAAAACCCCCGACCCCCCCCCCTTAAAAAAAATAAAAACACAAGCCACAGAAATGCTGACGCGTGGATGCCTATTGGTCCCGGTTGGTGCCACCAACCGGGACTAAAGGCCCTCCTGCCTGGGCTCGGCGCACAGGCCACGTGGAGGCCCATCT
>NC_057794.1:21217612-21219299 GCF_018294505.1 Triticum aestivum
ACCCATTAGTCCCGGTTCAGGAACCGGGACTAAAGGCCCTTACCAACCGGGACAGTAGGCCCTTTTTCTACCAGTGTTCGTACATCAATCGATGCAGAGGCCAGCTTTTTCCCTCTTAAAAAACTAATACATAAGTTGATATGTCCACGTATAGCTTCATTTGAAGGCATAAATAATAATCTTCATATCTGGTTGGATGATCTAAATATTCTTTATTGTTATTTGGCGTATAGTTGTAGACTGTAGTGAGAGCTGAACTGGGAAGTGAAATAAAAAATTCTTAAATCCTAGACACAGTTCAAACCTAAATTAACATCGAGATGATCCTTTAGTATAATTAGTCCTACTATGATAATATGGAGAAACCTGAATGCTCTTGGAGGACTCATTTAGTTGCACTACTTTCGTCAAAAAATATACAGTAAACAGTTAAATAGATTATTCCAAACTGTTCCAATCCTTTCAGTTTGGTTATATCAATAGAACTGACCTCGTCAATATAAACTAATGGTACTTGTCAGCCAACATGAATGGCTAATGAACTGAACAACAATATATAGTAGTGGATGCTAAAAATACGTAAAGTAGTATTTTCACATCATACAGTAATGTAGATATAACAATAGTACCTTGGTTTTACCCATACTCATGACTGTCATAGTAATGTTACTGCGACGCCCGGCACAGACATCTGTTAGCTGCAATTGACACTGAGAATGCTTGACTGAACACACATATTATTTAGCAGTCTACATATGTATGAGTCAACTGGAAGAGGAAAATATACAGAAGTATTCTTAAAGCGAATTAAAAAATATGATCCATACCGTATCTCTTTTATCATACTTGAGAATACAAATATGAGCTAGAGGTATCATGCCGAACATTTTTTTTATCACATCCGCATCCGCTGAGAAGTGAGAACCCAAAACATCACATCAAAGATCAAACACACATTTTTACTTACTACAAACTGTAGCTGCAACTAAAAAGGTCCAAAGCAACATGGCAGTATTATTTAGACAGCTTGAAAATTAAGGGTTCTAAAAATCAAATAAGCCTCTAAATCTACTAATATTTTTCGGTCGGAATTTGAGGGATCATGCAAACACCACTATGTGGAAAAACCAATGAGTAACAGCACGATGGAGATACTCAGTCTTGCTTGGAACTCATCAGCATAACACTAGCTTCTGCTGTCAGGTTGCTTGAATTCATATAGGAACAAAGAAAAACTGAAGATATTCAAGCAGGAGCACCTAATCTTATATTTACTAATTGGAAGCACCATACGAAGTTCCACCTTCAAAATAAGATTAATGTCCGTCCAATCTTGAGTTTAACTGTCTAGAGCCATCAGATGAGGTCTCATGAGTCCATACGTCCTGTCCCACCCCCCACGTCCTTGGATGAGGTTTCATGAGTCCACACGTGATGTCCCACCTCCCACGTCCTTTCTACTTCCTCCGTTCCTAAATATAAGTCTTTGTAGAGATTCCACTATAAACTACATACGGATGTATATGGATACATTTTAAGTGTGATTCATTCATTTTGCTCCGTATGTAGTCCACCTAGTGAAATCTCTACAAAGACTTACATTTAGGAACGGAGGGAGTAGCAATCTGTTCCACGAATTCAAAGAATATCTTCCTCCACGCCCAAAAAAAAGAGAGAACATCTTCCA
>NC_057794.1:21219475-21226003 GCF_018294505.1 Triticum aestivum
TCTTTCAGAGGTGCTCATAGGGGTAGGGTGTGCGCGTGTGCCTTCATAAGGATGAGTGTATGCGCATGTGTATGAGCGCTTGCGTCTGTACTGTGTTAAAAAAAACAATCCCTAGCGGACTCACCATCTACCCATGCAGCCCGGGCTCCTCCTCCTACTCCGGTGCTCCTCCTCCCGTGTCTTCTCCATGCTTCATTTCGTAATCTAATAATTATGATCCAGGCAGCCTCTCGCCGATCCGTTTGTCTGCAATCTTTGAGTCTCGACTGGGCCAGAAATGCCGCATGCCATCTTGGCTGAGGATAAGGTAGTACCAATCTCAGCTTTCATGCCCGATGAACCTGCAGTCCAATGCATTCGAGAAGGCGGTGCATTGACGGCAGTTTGTATCAGATCTGATAGTCACAAGCCATCTTGGCTGAGGATAAGGTAGTTCCAATCTCAGCTTCCATGCCTGACCAAACTGCAATTCAATTCAGTCGAGAAGGCGGTGCATTGATGGCAGTTTGTCTCAGATTTGATAGCCGTCATTTTTGGTGAAGCCGCCAGATTGCAGGTATGCAAGGGGCAAGAAGTGAGTATGTTTTCCTTTTTTGAGGATTTTTATGTTGTACTCTTGCAATTTGAGATTTGGTAAATGATGAGAAAGTACAACCAATAGTTATGTTCTGAGACATTTTTATGATATGCTTTCTTTAGTTTCAGACCTACGTATTACTTGGATTGCTTGGATTTCTAGGTGCCACTGTTCAAGAATTCACCCGATTAATCAGTTAACGGGCCAGTTAATCGCTACTCATACCATGGCCGAATCGAATAACACCTATTCATCACGTTAACTTGCCATGCCGATTAATTGGCTGGTTAGACCGATTAATCAGTTGTCAGGCCGGTTAATCCCAACCGGTACCAGTTTAATCCAGTTAATAGACCGATTCATCGATTAATCGCTACTCCTAAAGCGACTGAGCAGCTACCAGTTTACGGCCATCTGATGACCAAACATGATATGTGCATCTTTAAAAGCACAAACTATAGTTTATTCTGATGGAATTTTTTTGATAATGTGGTTCCAGACATGGATTGTATATGTATGCATTCAGGAGGTCAAGTTAACCTCTTGGTAGGATTTAATCATATTTTTCTGCTTGGTTAGTTTTAATATCGTACTTTTTAAATTTATGTACTATAAATAATTAAAACATAGGTGAGTTGATTGTTGTACAGTTTATGCATCTGTTGTATGGATCTTGGACTTGCTTAGTAAGAGTTGTTATGTAATTAATATCTGACCAAATAACACTAAGAAACTTCATAGAATTTGTGTGTGCTGACCAAATCCATGATACTAAAGTATATGTTTCAAGAATGGCGCTAGTCGGATTCGAACCGAGATGCTTGTGCACTGCTTCCTAAGAGCAGCGTGTCTGCCAATTTCCTGTAGTTCATATAAATATGTTATACATGCATATGCAGACTTTCATGCATCGTGAGCAGATAAGTTCAGTGTCCATTTGTTTCTTTAACAATATCAGAACCAGGCATACATCTCATATAATGGGTTATATATTAAAGGAAAGAATCATGGTGTATGCTTCACATTCATATTTAAAGTGGGTCCCCTCTTTTCCACAATTCTTCTTTTTTACATAATATGAAAATTCTGTAGCAAAAAGGACGCTCACTGAGCACGTGTTACCGATTACGTAATGAAAGCCCAGGTGATGAAGAGGATATCAAGTTGAGAACCGCCAACGAGGATGTATGTGGCTCGATGAGCTTCTCATCCAAGCCGGGTACAGGTATTGGCTTCATACAATTCGATCTTCTTAACACTAATTTACTATTTTCACATCATGCATGGATGATGAGCTCATATAACTTCAGAGAGCATGGATCATATGATTAGTTGCAAGGGGGCTACGAGAAGAAAGGATTACTGATGCTTACCATACGTTACGTATATAGGCACACACAGTTTGTTATTTGTATGAATAAATATATGGTCTATGTTTTCATTTTCACCATATACGAAAGAGAGCAAAGCCTATCATGAACAGGAGGAGCGAACTACATCTATTGAATCCATGATTTGCTATCTTATATCTACTAATTGGAGGCACTATTCATGATCTCTCATTAATCCACATCATTAAAATTAGGACAAAGCTAATGCCCACACGTGTGGTGGGAGTCAAACCCGCCCACACGCGTATAAAACAAAGACTATGCCATGTGACCACATGCATGCATGTGGGAATCTTTTCGGATTTTCAGTTTTTAAAATGTTTTATCTCTTAAATGAAAAATCCGATTGAAGATCCGTTTTCACCATTAAATCACTCGCGACGAGATCTTTGAAACTAGATCTCATATGAATATATTTTGACGAATTTTCTTTTGTTAAAAGTTGCCATGTCTATTGCACATGAATTGTCATGGTGTTTACACTGAAGTTGCCATGATATGTTTCAGCTATTTTCTTCTACATTTAAAAGTAATTTTGACATATTATAAAACGGGGAATTAAGAAACTAGACTTGCCATGCACCATAAACTAAAATTGCCATGATATATTCACTTAAAATTGCCATGGTTCGTACGAAAAAATATTTTCATGGTCAAAGTACTGGAATTGCCATCATAAAAAAACTAAAATTGCCATGCTCTACAAACTAAAATTGCCACATGACAACTTTAGTTTAAGCACTATGGCAACTACAGTGTAAACATGATGGCAACTTTTAGGCAATTTTTTTTTCGTCGAAACATATCAACATGGGGTCTAGTTTTGAAGATCTCGTCGAGATGGATTTAATGGTGAAAACAGATTTTTGATTCGATTTTTTAATTAGGAGATTAAACATTTTTAAGCTGAAAACCAAAAAGATTTCTGCTGATGTCATCTGTTCATACGTGGCAAAAAGAGTGGTGATGGAGGTGTGTCGGCGATGTGCAAACGCCCACACGTATGGGCGTTAGTTTTTCCGTAAAATTAATTAAACAGTTAGACTGTAAAATATACGACCAGGATAAAAAGACAACTTGCGTAATGCAAATGGTGTTGTGCTATTAAAAACGCATCTGACACGTCCAACTTTTGTTAAACAAACCAAGAAAAAATCATGTAAAAAACAAACAAACACGGAAAGCTTCACGTAAAAAAATAACGGAATCAATAACTCCCGAACGGCCTGCTTTTTCAGATCTCGTCCAGAACGTGTCCATAGCCACTAGATCAAAATGCACCGATCTCAAAGCTTATCCCCAGCCACGTCACCCAGAGTGGAGCGTTCGGGATCAGAGGCGGTCGTCGCGAATGAACCCACTCTCCACTCTCACAGCCCCACTCCCCTATCCCATTTTTCCCACTCCTCTCCCCACATCCCAATCCTCGCGGTGAGGTCCTGGCCGGCGACCCGACGACGAGTGCGAGAGGACGGCGAGGAGAGGTCGGGGACGGACTCGTCCGGCCGCTCCTCTGGCGACGGAGCGGAGGACGGGGGGCAACAGAGGTGGCGGGTGGAGCCTGTCGAGGGCCCGATGAGGTGAGGTCCTGGCCGGTGACGGACTCGCCCAACCACTCCCCCGAATACGGAACGGGAGGTCGTCGGCGTCCACATCGTCGTCGTCCGTGACGCTTGGGGATGGGCTCGCCTCCGCTGCGCCGCCCTCCGCACAAGGAGGTCCACAGCGACGCGACCTTGACGGCGCGCCATCCCCGGCGACGCGCTCTACGCCCGTTCCTCTTGGCAAGACCGGCGGCCGCAGCGGCCCACGAAGCTCCTCCCTTGCGACTCCATTCCTGTACATGGTCGACAGCCGTCAGGCAGAAACACCGGGGGCTGGGACGCATCGGCCTGCGCGACGACGCCATGAGCTGCCCTGCCTGCGTGTAAGGGTTGCTCACTGGCGACTAGCTCGATGGGGCAGCAGCAGCACGGATGGCTGTGTTGCACGCACGAGGTTGCTGGGACGAGGATCTGCACACTGTCGTCAGGCTCGACGGGAAGCACCAGCACCGGCAGCAGTGCGTGCTGCGATCTACGTCGCCTGCGACAGGAGCTGCATACCGTCGCCGGTATAGAGGGTAATCACCAGCACCTATTTTTCCTCTCTCGTCCGGAGGTAATCACCGATGCTCCATCCATCCTCCCCTGTTCTCTGTCGTCGCCGCAACTTGTAATTTCCTTTGCTGACTTCCTTTGGGAATCATAGATGATTGTAGAATCCACGATGCACATTTGTACAACCACGCCGGCGAGCTATATCATACGAGCACCCCGTACATGCCTGACAATTAGATTTTAGGATTTTTGATTCATTTTCCTGAATGTATGCAATCTTCTACACATATATACATGGCAATTTTTGGAGGCATTAACAGAAATTTTCTGCACGCCTTTTTCATGCACTACATGGCAACTCAGGATTTTTTCCCCTGATGTTCTGGTTCTGAATGTGTGGCATCTTTTATACATAACACACAGGAATTCTTGTAGTCACTACCTGACACTATTTTTATGCTCTCCGAGTGCACTACATGGCAACTCAGGTTTTCTGCTGTATTGTTTCTGAATGTGTGGCATCTTTCCATGTCAATTTTTTGAGGCGTCGTTGAATTGTAAAACAAAAAACGATGGTTGAGGTCAGAAATTTTTCAATGCTCACACCCCGTCCCCGACGTGCTCCACATGCCCGCATCGGCAGTAGTGGTTCCCCGGTTAAGGAGCTTTGCAAGTTTCAACTACAAGTGCTGCTATCTCTCCTAGTGTTTTTGGAGATGCTCTAGCTATTTACCTTTTGTTGTACAGATGTGAGTATATGTGTAGATGTGTGATCTTTTTGTAGTTGCTCTATCTCGTGGTACTACCGCTACAATACATGACAAATTCCTGAAAATTGATAATTCTGGTCCATGGCAAATTTAATAGGAAATGCTCCAAAAGATGACAGTTTCTTGTGAAATGTCATGTCATAGTTTGAAAAATCATATGGCAAAAGTCAAAACTTTTGTTTAATCAAATATGACATCTTTTAGAGCCAATTGTATCTGTCACATGGCATTTTTAAGAACAAGTTTTGAACATTGGCATTGCAAAATTCAGAATCAGATCCTAATTTGCCATCTCTTTCGTAAGGAACAAATCTTCTAAATTTGCCACGTGGCCATGGAAAATTTGCTAATTTTGCCATCTCTTTTTTCACAAGAACAAATATTTTTACAAACCTTGGCTTTTTACTTGATGGACCATGGTGAATAACTTTTGGAACATGATGAAATATTTCTAGAACATGACTAATTTGTTTCACAAACTATAGCCAATTAACTTTATGTATCATGACAATGAAATATCATTGCAAATTTATTTATTTTCACCATGTCAAATTTACTTTTCTTCCATGGCAAATTTTTTGTAGTTACTTTTACACTTTAGTTTGTTCGTACATACTACCCCTGTCTCAAAGTTCTTGTCTTAGATTTGTCTAGATACGGATTTATCCCATGGCAAATTTAAGAGAAGAATTTTGGGATGGAAGGAGTACCATGGGACTTTTTAATAGTTACCATGGTAGTTTTACTGTATGGCCTTTTGATATTTAATAACGTTTCATGGCAAATTTATTCTACAACCCATGGCAATTTTCTTTCAAATAACACGACAATTTAATATGCATTTTTTTCACCATGGTTTTTTGACATTTCATAACTTTTAAGAACATGGTATTTTTTTTCTTTCTAGCATGCCAAAACTTCAGTTTCTTGCGATGGCAATTTCGAGCTTCATTTGCCATCCAATTTTTTTACTCTTTTTTTGCCATGTCAAAATTTCCTTTATTACGACATGGCAAAATTACCCTTTCAGTTTTGCATTGGAAAATTTACTCGCACATACATGGCAAATTTACTTCAACATTCATGGCAACAAACTTCCTTTTCATTGCCATGCAAATTTTTTTACTGTTTTTAGCCATGTCAAATTTACCTTCTTTTTTTGTCATGGCAGAATTTACCTCTTACTTGCCATGTCAAAATAAAGGAAAATTCATGGAGCATGGCAAATTTTACCATTAAATACATGAAAATTTTCTATTACATGCTATATGTGGCAATTTTTACTCTTTTTTGCCATGTCAAACCTTTACTTTTTTTGTCATGGCAATTTTTTTACCTTAATTGCCATCGCAACTTTACTTGTAAATACATGGCAATTTTACTTTAACATAGATGATAATATTTTGCCACGGCAAAATTAACCTATCTATTTGCCATGGCAAATTTAACCTTTATATTGCCATGGCAATTTACATTAAACATACATGGCAAATTCACTTTTTCTCGCTCATGGCATTTTTACTTCTATGGAGCATGGCAAGTTTGACTTTTTTTCTGCCCCTACTATTAAACAAAAGATGTTGCATTTTTGTTTCTGCTCCACATGATGGCAATGTTTAATGCACATTTTTTAGATCTTCATTTATATAGTAAAAATAGCATACAGTTTTACAATCCACATTTCTTGCCAT
>NC_057794.1:21226013-21226476 GCF_018294505.1 Triticum aestivum
ATGATATAGATGCAAAATTGCCATGAACTTTTTCTTTTTTGCCATTAGAACAACAACAACAAAGCCTTTAGTCCCAAACAAGTTGGGGTAGACTAGAGGTGAAACCCATAAGATCTTGCGACCAACTTTCTTTTTCGCCACTGCATAAAAAAAATCTTTTTTTAGCATGGCAATGTTTTTGCTTGTAAAGATGATTGCATTTTTTTGACTTGACGTTTTGGTAGTAGAATGTTTTCATTTTTTTCTATCACGACAAATTTATTTTTAGACCTTTTCAATTTCTTTTCAGAGTATGGCAAAATCTGGCCTTTTTATTCACAACCAAAAGCGACCTTTCTTAGTCACAGTAGGTCTTAGGAAAACTGGGCTTTATTTCTCTTTCAAACGAAAAAAAGCCTGGGGCGATGGTGTTCGGGCTGGGTTCTTCTTGTCCCGAACGACATCGTTCGGTCGTTTGCCTCCC